>NW_028270148.1:84078133-84234633 GCF_037043375.1 Chiloscyllium plagiosum | reverse complement strand
ACACAGGGAAAATGTGCAAACTCCACATATTTTCAGTCACCTAAGACTGCAATCAAACCTGGGTCTTTGGCGCTGTGAGGCAACAGTACTAACCACTGAGCCACCATGCCTCCCCTTTCTAATAATTTTTAAAAATTCTTTTGTGGGATGTGTTGTCCATCATTAGTTGCCTTTGCACTGAGTGACTGCTGACTATTTCAGAAGGCAGTTAAGAGTTAATTGTAACATTAATATCAACTATGACATTACTGTGGTTCTAGATTCACAGAGGAGAAAGTGAGGACTGCAGATGCTGGAGATCAGAGCTGAAAATGTGTTGCTGGAGAAGCGCAGCAGGTCAGGCAGCATCCAACGAGCAGGAAAATCGACGTTTCGGGCATGAGAAAGAAGGGCTCATGCCCGAAACGTCGATTCTCCTGCTCCTTGGATGCTGCCTGACCTGCTGCGCTTTTCCAACAACACGTTTTCAGCTCTAGATTCACATGTCAGTCACACCAGATAATGATGGAATTTTTCCATCCCTAAAGGGCATTAATGAAGCTTCAAAATTCCATGATAATTTCATCTCTCTCCCAATGGAAAATGTACTCTGGGTGGGGGATTTCAATGTCCACCACCAAGAGTAGCTTGGCAGTAGCACTATTCATTGAGCTGGTTTGGTTTGTAGTAAATGGTGAGGGAATTAATAAGAGGGGAAAACATACTTGACCTCATCCTTACCAATCTGCCGGCTGCAGATGTATTTGTCATGACAGTATTGGTAAGAGTGACCACTGCACAGTCCTTGTGCAGATGAATTTCCACTTTTGTATTAAAATTATCCTCCATTAGGTTGTGTGGCACTATCAGGAGAGAGAAAGAGAGGACTGCTGATGCTGGAGAGTAAAAAAGAGTCATGCTGGAAAAGCACAGCCAGTCAGGCAGCATCCAAGGAGCAGGAGAGTCGACATTTCAACCATCAGCTCTTCAAAATTGGAAGCGTCGATTCTCCTGCTCCTTGGATGCTTCCTGACCAGCTGTGCTTTCAAGCACCACACCTTTTGACTGTGTAGCACTATCAGAGCTGAAAATGTGTTGCTGGAAAAGGACAGCAGGTCAAGCAGCATCCAAGGAGCAGGAGAATCGATGTTTCAGGCATGAGCCCTTCTTCAGGAATGCCTGAAGAAGGGCTCATGCCCAAAACATCGATTCTCCTGCTCCTTGGATGCCTGCCTGACCTGCTGCGCTTTTCCAGCAACACATTTTCAGCTTTGATCTCCAGCATCTGCAGTCCTCACTTTCTCCTGTGTAGCACTATCACCATACTATATGGGACAGACTTCAAACAAATTGAGCAACTCGAGACTGGACATCCATGAGGCGCAATGGGCCATCAACAGCAGCAGAATTGCACTCCAGCACAATCTGCAACCTGACATATCTCTCACTCAACCATTATCATTAAACCAGCAGATCAACCCTGGCTCAATGGTGAGCACAGGAGAGCATGCCAGGTGCAGCACCAGGAATATTTAAAATGAGGTACTTGCATGCCAAACAGCAGACGCAGCAAGTAATAGACATAGCTAAGGATTCCTGAAGAAGGGCTAATGCCCGAAACGTCGATCCTCCTGTTCCCTAGATGCTGCCTGACCTGCTGCGCTTTTCCAGCAACACATTTCCATCTCTGATCTCCAGCATCTGCAGACCTCACTTTCTCCTCATAGCTAAGCGATCCCACAACCAACAGATAAGATCTAAGCTCTGCAGTCTTGTCCTATCCAGTCGCAAATGGTGGTAGACAATTAAACAACAAACTGGAGGAGGAGGCTCCACATATATCCCTATCTCAATGATAGGAGAGACAAGCACATCAGTGCAAGACATAAAGCTGAGGCTTTTGCAACAATTTTCAGCCAGAGATATTTGGTGGATGATCCAGCTCAGCCTCTTCCAGTAGTCTGAGCATTTCAGATACCAGTTTTAAGCCAATTGATTCACTCCACGTGATATCAAGAAATGGTTAGAGGCACTGGATACTGCAAATGCTATGTGCCCTGACAACACTCCATCAATAGTACCGAAGACTTCTGCTCCAGAACTTGCTGCGGCCCTAGCCAAGCTGTTACAGTACAGTTACCACACTGGCATCTACCCAACAATGTGGAAATTTGCCCAGATATATCATGTACATAAAAAGCAGAGAATCCAACCAGGTCAATTACCAAAAGAACTGCTGATGCTGTAAATCAGAGACAAAAGTAGAAATTGCTGGATATGTTCTGAGAAAGGGCCACTTGAACCGAAACATTAACTCTGATTTCTCTCCACAGATGCTGCCAGACTTGCTGAGCTTTTCCAGCAATTTCTATTTTTGCCTCTGGCCAATTACTGCTCCGTCAGTCTACTCTTGATCATCAGTAAAGTGATAGAAGGCATTATCAAAAGTGCTATCAAGCAGCATCTACTCGGCAATAATCTGCTCAGTGATCCCAAAAGAGAAAATGCTGGAAAATCTCAGCAGGTCTGGCAGCATCTGTAAGGAGATAAAAGAGTAGACTCGAAACATCAGCTCTTTTCTCTCCTTACAGATGCTGCCAGACCTGCTGAGATTTTCCAGCATTTTCTCTTTTGGTTTCAGATTCCAGCATCTGCAGTAATTTGTTTTTATCTGCTCAGTGATGCCCAGTTTGAGTTCCACCAAGACCACTCACTCCTGACCTCATTACAGCCTTGGTTCAAACATGGACAAAAGAGCTGAATTCTGCAGGTGAGTAAGGAGTGACATCAAGAAGCCCTATCAAAACTGGAATAAATGGATATCAAGGGACAAACTTTCCATTGGTTTTAGTCATATATGGCACAAAAGAAGATGGCTGTACTTGTTGAAAGTGAATCATCTCAGTTCCAGGACATCTCTGCAGGAGTTTGTCAGGGTAGTGCCACTATCTTCAGCTGCTTCAACAATGATCTTTTCTCCATCATTAAGTCAGAAGCAGAGATGTTTGCCAATGATTGACAATTTTCAGCACCATTTGCAACTCCTCCGATACTGAAGCAGTCTGTATTCAAATGCCATAAAATATGGACAATATCCAGGCTTGGACTGACAAGTGGAGAAAGTGAGGACTGCAGATGCTGGAGATCAGAGCTGAAAATGTGTTGCTGGAAAAGCGCAGCAGGTCAGGCAGCATCCAAGGAACAGGAGAATCGACGTTTCAGGCATAAGCCCTTCCTGAAGAAGGGCTTATGCCCGAAACGTCGATTCTCCTGTTCCTTGGATGCTGCCTGACCTGCTGCGCTTGGACTGACAAGTGGCAAATAACTTTCATGCCACAGAAATACCAGACAATAACTACTACCAATAAGAGACTATCTAATCACCATCCCTTGACATACAATGGTTTTTTTTTATTTCAAAAATATAGTTTATTTATAAAATAATTTGATGGTCTGTACAGTTGGACATGCCATACATATGTAAGCATTCCATTTCTTTGCATACCGAAACAGAGTAATCATTCCTATTTACAGGTCTGTACAACTACACTTTTAGCTGAGGCGTCAGCAGAGCCCAAATGACTGCGCAGGCCCCCTGTTCTTCTTTAGGCAGGCAGACGTTACATGGTGGTCTTTTCCCACCGCACCTTGGCGGCAGCTGCCCCAAGCTTCAGCGCGTCCCTCAAAACGTAGTCCTGGTCCTTGGAATGTGCCAGTCTGCAACACTCAGTCGGGGTCAACTCCTTCAGCTGGAAGATCAACAGGTTTCGGTCTGCCCAGAGAGCATCCTTCACCGAGCTGATGATCCTCCAGGCACAGTTGATGTTCGTCTCGGTGTGTGTCCCGGGGAACAGACCGTAGAGCACGGAGTCCTGCGTCACGGCGCTGCTCGGGACAAACCTCGACAAACACCACTGCATTCCTCTCCAGACTTCTTCTGCGTAGGCACATTCCAGAAGGAGGTGTGTGACAGTCTCGTCCCCCCTGCAGCCGCTTCAAGGGCAGCGTGCGGTGCGGCTGAGAGTCCGGGCATGCATAAAGGATCTCACAGGCAGAGCCCTTCTCACCACCAGCCAAGCCATGTTTTGGTGCTTGTTGGAAAGTTCTGGCAATGAGGCATTGTGCCAAATGGCTTTGACAGTCTGCTCAGGGAACTGCTCGATAGGATCCGTCCTCTCCTTTTCCCGAAGGGTCTCAAGGACACTACGTGCTGACCACTTCCTGATGGACTTGTGGTCAAAGGTGTTTTTCTTCATAAACTTCTCCACGAAGGACAGGTGATACGGAACGGTCCAACTGCTCAGAGCGTTCCGCGGCAGTGAGGCCAGACCCATCCTTCGCAACACCGGGGACAGGTAAAACCTCAGTACGTAGTGACACTTGGTGTTTGCGTACCGGGGATCCACGCACAGCTTGATGCAGCCACACACAAAGGTGGCCATCAGGGTGAGGGTGGCATTGGGTGTATTTTTTCCCCCGTTACCCAGATCTTTGTACAGCAAGTCCCTTCGGACCCGGTCCATCTTTGACCTCCATATGGAAGATGGCCCGGGTGACTGCAGCAGCACAGGTTCTGGGAATAGGCCAGACCTGTGCCACGTATAAAAGCAATGACAGTGCTTCCCACCTGATGACCAGATTTTTTCCCACGATGGAGAGCGACCATAGCTTACATCTGCCCAGTTTCTTGACATACTATGGTTTTTTTTTATTTCAAAAATATACTTTATTCATAAAATACTTTAATGGTCTGTACAGTTGGACATGCCATACATATGTAAACATTCCATTTGTTTGCATACCGAAACAGAGTAATCATTCCTATTTACAGGTCGGTACGATTACATTTTTAGCTGAGGCGTCAGCAGAGCCCAAATGACTGCATGGGCCCCCTGTTCTTCTTTAGGCAGGCAGATGTTACACGGTGGTCTTTCCCCACCGCCTTGGCAACAGCTGCCCCAAGCTTCAACGCGTCCCTCAACACGTAGTCCTGGACCTTGAAATGTGCCAGTCTGCAACACTCAGTCGGGGTCAACTCCTTCAGCTGAAAGATCAACAGGTTTCGGACCGCCCAGAGAGCGTCCTTCACCGAGTTGATGATCCTCCAGGCACAGTTGATGTTTGTCTCGGTGTGCGTCCCAGGGAACAGGCCGTAGAGCACGGAGTCCCGCGTCACGGTGCTGCTCGGGACGAGCCTCGACAAACAACACTGCATTCCTCTCCAGACTTCCTCTGCGTAGGCACATTCCAGAAGGAGGTGTGTGACAGTCTCATCCCCCCCGCAGCCGCTTCGAGGGCAGCGTGCGGTGCGGCTGAGAGTCCGGGCGTGCATAAAGGATCTCACAGGCAGAGCCCTTCTCACCACCAGCCAAGCCATGTTTTGATGCTTGTTGGAAAGTTCTGGCAATGAGGCATTCTGCCAAATGGCTTTGACAGTCTGCTCAGGGAACTGCTCGATAGGTTTCGCCCTCTCCTTTTCCCGAAGGGTCTCAAGGACACTACGTGCTGACCACTTCCTGATGGACTTGTGGTCAAAGGTGTTTTTCTTCATAAACTTCTCCACAGTGGTGCTATCATCACTGAAACCCCATTATCAGGATGCTGGGTTATCATCTAACAGAAACTCAGTTGGACTCACCACATAAAGTTCACCACTTGGTGAAAGTGATTTTTCCTCAAGTGGTGAAATGTGAAGGTCACAAATATGCAATTTAGGTTTTTGTTAGAATTGGTGAAATAAATATTACAAGTTATGGTTGTCTAATAACTTTAGCAGGTTCAATCTGAATTTCAGTTTCAATTTATGCAGCAATTACATTGCAGCTGACCTGTTAATGATGACAACATTTCCTATGTATGTAAAGCAGCATTAATGATTCGGAGATGCCGGTGTTGGACTGGGGTGTACAAAGTTAAAAATCACACACACCAGGTTATAGTCCAACAGGTTTAATTGGAAGCACACTAGCTTTCGGAGCGACGCTCCTTCACCTCCACAATCACCTGATGAAGGAGCGTCGCTCCGAAAGCTAGTGTGCTTCCAATTAAACCTGTTGGACTATAACCTGGTGTTGTGTGATTTTTAGCATTAATGATGTAAGTCCATTCGCAAAGCACAGATGATCATCCTATCACTGCCCATTATAGAGCTGTGAAATGGAAGTCATAGGGTGTAACTTGCCCTTGTTGTGAACACAATGGAGTTTTAATTGGTTTTTGTCCACTTTTTGCATGAGACCCTGTAGTGATGAAGGAGTTGAAACTTGAACAAGGAACAGCTTCCCAGATGATCCTTAAGCAGCTGATCACCATTTAAATTGTCTGCTGTTGCTCATTAATGAGACTTTGACATGTTGATATTTTAATCAACAATACTTAACTACACCAGCAACCATCCCAACACACACAAACAAAGCTGTATCAGAACACTATTCCAATGAGCATCACACTGCAGCACAGGCGAACTTCGGAAAACAGAGGAGAACCACCTATACAACGTATTCAAAAAGAATGGATACTCAAAAAGTACAGTCCGCAGATTCCTCAAGAACAAACCATGACAAGCAGACTAAACACAGCCAGAAACCCTAACCACCTTACCATACATCAAAGAAGTTTCAGAAATGACAGCCAGACTACTAAGACCCCTCGGAATTGTAGTGGCACACAAACCCACCAACACTCTCAAACAAAAACTAACAAACTTAAAAGACCCAGTACATCCCATGGACAAAACCAACGTCATCTACAAAATTCCATGCAAGGACTGCCAGAAATACTACATAGGAAAAACAGGAAGAAAGTTAGCCACCAGGATACACGAACACCAGCTAGCCACAAAAAGACACGACCCTCTCTCCCTCGTAGCCCTACACACAGAGGAAAAAAACCACCATTTCGACTGGGACAACACATCTATCCTGGGACAGGCTAAGCAAAAACATGCCAGAGGATTCCTAGAGGCCTGCCACTCCAACTACAACGCCATAAACAAACATATTGATCTAGATACCATCTATCAACCCCTCAGAAAACGAACAGGAAATGACACCCCTGGAACCCCATCCAGGACAAACATATAAATAGAAAGCAGGAGACAACAGCTTCGCTTCACTTGGAGATCGCCACTGATGATGTTACCTAGCCAGGTAATGAAACGTCTGGATATCAAACCTACAGCTCAGCGAACAAACCTACACCCTTTAATTAACCCGTTCAGACATGTTATGACACATGTCTAAAGCATGTGTGACTTGAACCTGGATCTTCTAGGCCCAGAGGTAGGCACACTATGCCTGCACCACAAGAGCCCTCAAACTTTGCTGTATAGTTCTTTACCCAATGCCAATTCCAACAGTGGTCAGCTGATTAAGTGTCAAAGATGTTGCATAGAAAGTTAGCACTATTTATCACCTTAACCATTCACTTGATGTTGAATGTCTGAAGACATTTAAAACATTGTGATATTTGAAACATATTGTGATATTTCTGTGATAATTTGCAAAGATTTTACCAACAATCTAGCTGTATCTTTTTCTGCAAATCCTTAAAAACTTCACTTTAAAAATTTGAACGCTGTGGCTCCCTATGTTATAGGAGTTCCAAGGAGGAAATGGAGCAGACTAGGAGATGGAACTGGTTGGGAATTAGGACATACCTAGAGATAAGGTTTTCTTAGCCAGTAGTCTACTCTGCTTCAAAGTGGACCAGTTGGAGCAGGAACCCCACCAGAATTTGAGAAGGGTGACAGAAGTGATATTAGTACAAAGCAATGAACTGATTAGTAGATAGTGGGCAAGTTGCTTTTGTCCACTTTAAAGCTACATTAGGGGAAGGGGAGAGTTCTAGCTGCTTCTTTTTAAAAGAAAACTTAGTTACTTTTCTCCTGGGCTTGAGTTTTTTTTTAACTAAAGGTATGGCAAGGGAACTTAGTCCCATGTGTTGCACAACCTGCAGTATTTGGGAAATCCTGAAGCTCCTGGCATGTCCATTGCCTGCAGGAAGTGACACCAGTTTGATCAACTTGAGTACTGGGTTTCAGAGTCTGGGTGTTGGCTGGAGTCATCCCTGTGCATTATCAGACTGAGAGTTACAATGACAGTATGTCTTTAGATGTTGTCACACTGCACTGAAGGAAGTGCAGTCAAAGAGCGAATGGGTGGCCATCAGTGAGAAGAAGGGTGGCAGGCAGGGAGTCAGGGATAGCCCCAGACTGCACCTCACTCAACAACAGGTATTCTGTATTGAAAACAGGTGAGAATGACAATTTCTCTGGGGACTGCAGTCAGAACCCAGCTGCACCAGGATGGACCTGACAGAGAGGAAGAACAATAGTGGCAGGTGGACCAGCTTTCACAAAACCTGTTTTGCATTTATGGTCCTCAACAGCCTGCATCACTGGAGTTAGATTCATGAGATCAATCCTGTTAGTGTGATCACAAAACCAACTATATATCTATAGTATATCATATGAGTTGTGTATCTGCTGTGTTCCTTTAAGCTCAATGAGTACAAACTTCTTCAGCTACTTTGCTACTTTCAGGAATAAAAGAATGACTAGGGTAGGAATAGATCCAGTCAAGGATAGTAGTGGGAAGTTGCGTGTGGAGGCTGAAGAGATTGGGGAGACACTGAATGAATACTTTTCGTCAGTATTCAATCAGGAACAGGACATTGTTGCCGATGTGAATACTGAGTCACAATTAAGTAGAATGAATGGCTTTGAGGTATGTAGGGAAGAGGTGTTGGAAATTCTGGAAAGGATGAAAATAGATAAGTCCCCTGGGCCTGATGGCATTTATCCTAGGATTCTCTTGGAAGCAAGGAAGGAGATTGCAGAGCCCTTGGCCTTGATTTTTATGTCTTTGTTGTCTACAGGAGTAGTGCCAGAAGACTGGAGGCTAGCAAATGTGGTTCCCTTGATCAAGAAGGGGAGTAGGGATAACCCTAGTAACTATAGGTCGGTGAGTCTCACTTCTGTTGTGGGCAAAGTCTTAGAGAGAATTGTAAGGGATAGGATTTATGAACATCTGGATAGGAATAATGTGATCAAGGATAGTCAGCATGGTTTTGTGAAGGGCAGGTCGTGCCTCACAAACCTTATTGAATTCTTTGAGAAGGTGACTAAGGAGGTGGACGAGGGGAAAGCGGTAGATGTGGTGTATATGGATTTTAGTAAGGCATTTGATAAGGTTCTCCATGGTAGGCTACTTCAAAAATACGGAGGTATGGCATTGAGGGTGAGTTGGAGGTTTGGATTAGGAATTGGCTGGCTGGAAGAAGACAGAGGGTAGTAGTTGATGGTAAAGGTTCATCTTGGAGTGCCGTTACTAGCGGTATTCTGCAAGGATCTGTTTTGGGACCATTGCTGTTTGTCATTTTTATAAATGACCTGGAGGAGGGGCTAGAAGGTTGGGTGAGCAAGTTTGCGGATGATACGAAAGTCGGAGGAGTTGTTGACAGTGAGGAAGGATGTGGCAGGTTACAGCGGGATATAGATAAGCTGCAGAACTGGGCAGAAATGTGGCAAATGGAGTTCAATGTAGCTAAGTGTTAGGTGATTCACTTTGGTAAGAGTAACAAAAAGATGGGGTACTGGGCTAATGGTCGGATACTTGGTAGTGTGGATGAGCAGAGGGATCTTGGTGTCCATGTACACAGATCTTTGAAAGTTGCCACCCAGGTAAATAGTGCTGTGAAGAAGGCATATGGCGTACTGGCTTTTATTGGTAGAGGAATTGAGTTCCGGAGTCCTGAGATCATGTTGCAGTTGTATAAGACTCTGGTGCACCTGGAGTATTGTGTGCAGTTTTGGTCGCCGTACTATAGGAAGGATGTGGAGGCACTGGAACGGGTGCAGAGGAGGTTTACCAGGATGTTGCCTGGTATGGTAGGAAGATCGTATGAGGAAAGGCTGAGGCACTTGGGGTTGTTTTCATTGGAGAAAAGAAGGCTTAGGGGTGACTTGATAGAGGTATACAAAGGTATACATGATTAGGGGTTTAGATAGGGTTGACCGTGTTTTAAAAAATTCTCAAGGTCAAGGACCAGGCTCGCAGGAAAGTAGTCTGACACAGAACAAACAGCCAAGAGGCGAGTCTGCTAGAATATAAGTGTTTTATTCCCCGCAGCGTCGCCACAACCAGGTCTCATACTTACAACGGGTCTGGCTTATACTCACTCTACATGTTACCGGAACTGGGAGCCGTCAGTTCTCGTACAGCGGTTGCCAACAACCCACGCTCGGCGGTTAAACGTAACCCCGGAGCAGACTCACCGAACTGGAGACTTTTCCAGCTGATATACTCTTTTCCAGATGTAAACATTCATGTGAATAGCAGAGCAAGGCTAAAAAACACATTCCATTCTGGTTACATACAGATAAGAAGATTCACACGGGGAGGTGTGTAATAAGATTCACACGGGACTAAGCAACACCTCCATTCCGGTTAGATTCACACATGTATTGGGACATAATTTTTAACCGTTTCACCACATTCCACTGCTTGGCCCAATACATGTGTTACATTATGATTCACACATGTATTGGGACATAATTTTACACCACAGACCGTGAGAACTTTTTTCCACGTATGGAGTCAGCTATTACAAGGGGGCATAGCTTTAAATTAAGGGGTGGTAGGTATAGGACAGATGTTAAGGGTAGGTTCTTTACTCAGCGAGTCGTGAGTTCATGGAATGCACTGCCAGTAGCAGTGGTGGACTCTCCCTCTTTATGGGCATTTAAGCAGGCATTGGATAGGCATATGGAGGATAGTGGGCTAGTGTAGTTTAGGTGGGCTTGGATCGGCGCAACATCGAGGGCCAAAGGGCCTGTACTGCGTTATATTCTTCTATGTTCTATGCTCCTTCATAATCAAACTGTTTCTTTGCACAGTTGCCAATAGTGTAAGGGGTAAAGTCTCTCCATGTTGATCATCTCATGAAAAGTCTCTTTCATATGCAGTCTGATTTGTTGTGAAATGTTTAAAGTGCTAGGTTGAACTAACCTTTTAAAATTCATGCATGAGGACACCCAGGTATCAGACTAGGCCAACAAGCCTGGCTAAGTGAGGCAGTCACACTGATTGGTTCCAGCAAACTTGGCCAGGACAGGCAAGCAGGATTCAACCCAAAAGGGGGCTTTAATCAAAAGGCCATCTTTTCTGGTCATGACCTTAACCTATGCAAGCCTTTGATAGATATTTGTCTGATGTGTGGCTTTTCCTAGTTGTGCTAAAGTCCAGCAACTCAACTGTTTGAGTGATGTAACTTCTTTTAAGTGCAAACCTAGCAGATCTTTGAGGGGCAGTACCACTGGTGTGAAAGAAGTGCTACATGGTTAGCTGCAATAAAGTGATAGGCATTGATTGTACATGATGGAGCTGGAGTGGTCTAGCACTCAGTCTTGTATATGACAGTCTCATGGGATGGCAACCTTACAATGCCAACTCACAGTCAAAGGAGCATGAAGCTTTAAGTAAACAGTGGCAGACCACAGCAGATTAGTAATTGTATTGCAACACTTGAACCAAGAACCTCCTGCCCATAAAGTTTGGCATTTTACCCACTCATCTCCATTTTGGAAAGAATCTAATCATGTTGGATTACCTATCCCTCAGTGGAATTCCCTCCTGTTTTTCAGCCTGCCTCCACATTTAGTCTCAAAAACAGAAAATGCCACACCATATCTCCAGAACATTGTTCCAGGACTCTGGAATACCTTTTGTGTAATGTGCAGGGAAATGATAGTAATAACTTTCTTGTTGAGGCCCACATAAAGCCCTTTTGCTGTGCTATGTTATAGCACCCCCCAGTACAATTCACCAATCTGGCAAAATTATAAAAGACACAATGGAGCTGTAGGCCTTCACAGATGCTGTTAAATTACCTCATCAGAATTTAAAATTTGTGATACAAATATAAAAATTAAGAACAGGAGCAGTTCACTTAGCTCCTAGAACCTGCTGTGCCATCCAATACAATTATGACTGATTTGACTTGAACCTCAATTCAATCAAATCACCTCTTACTCTTCTAAACTTTAGTTGATTCAAGCCAAGACATCCATCCCATTCCAGATAATAGTCTGATGAACCTTCTTCGAATTGCTTCCAATATATTTACACCCTTCCTTAAATAAGATGATTTTTCCCATGTAGAGTGCTCCATTTGAATTTTGTCTGATTGAAGCATAACATCCCTACTTTTGTATTCAATTCCCCTCATAATAAATTATAACATTTTATTAGTTTTCCTAATTAATTGCTGTACCTGCAAACTAACCTTTGACAAATCATGCATGATGACACCCAGATATCTCTGCATCTCAGAGCCCTGCAATCTCTCACCACATAGATAATATGCATCTTTATTCTTTTCTGCCAAAATGGGCAATTTCACATTTTCCAAAATATGTTCTTTTCCACATGTTTACCACTCACTTAACCAATCTATATCTTTAGTAACCTCATTGTTACCTCTTCACAACTTATTTTCTTACCTATCTTTGTGCTATCAGAAAGTTTGGTGACCACACCTTATTAAATTCATCATAATAAATTTCATCAAATTCATTAATATAAATTGAAAACACTTGAGGTATCAACACTGATCCCTCTGGCACATCATTCATTATATTCTGCCAGCCTTAAAAAGACTATCTTATTCCTATTTTCTGTTTCCTGTTGGTCAACCAATCTTTTATCTATGCCAATATGTTATTCCTTATACTATGAGCTCTTATTTTCTGCAATAACCTTCAATCTGGCACCTTATAGAATGCCTTCTAGAGAGTGAAGTGTAGTATATACACCCCTTTATCTACAACATGCATTACCTCTTCAAAGGATTCCAATAAATTGGTGAAACAGGATTTCCTTTTCACTAACTCTAGCTGATTATCTTGAATTTATCAAAGTACCCTGCAAAAACTTCTCTAATTATAGCTTTTAACATAATTCCCAATGACAAATGTTAAGATAACTGACCAGTAGTCTCCTGTTGTCTGTCTGCTTATATTTTGGACTAAAGGACACATTGACTATTTTCCAATCTAATGAGGTCATCCCTGAATCAAGGGAGCTTTGGAAAATTAAAATCAATGTATCAATTATCTCATATTCCCTTTTTTTATGGCCTTAGGGTGAAGTCCATCAGGATTTGCTTCAAATGTACAGTGCAGAAATGGTATGGAAATGTACCACTATGGCAAGGAAAAGGAATGTGATCCAATGCCGAGGAACTAATAATGATCAAATCTTGGCATTGTTCATTAGAGGTTTTCTGTTGATCTGAAAGAAGAGGTTTGGCAAGGCAGCCTTTTAAGACCTTCACAAATGTTTATGCAACTTTGGCAATATTAAAGTTTCAACCTCAACTGGTCCCAGATTTCTCTCACAAATGAGACTGAGTTGACACAGTTGATAATGTCCATTGGTTTTTCATCTGGTTCTTCCTTAACTGCTCTTTGGCTGTCACCTCCTAATGCCTGCCGTTCACTGGCTGAATGACGGTGAGACTGTTTTCTTGCTGTTTAGTTTGCAGTGCAGCTTTAAAGCAGCCAGTGACCCTTTAATTTTACCCTGTGATATTTGTGCCATAAAAACATTGTGATTTGTCAGCCACTTTGGTTGCAACCAGTGATTCCTCTGCAGCACAGTTGGGGTCACATTTTCAACATGAAATGAGACTGTAAATTAATTTCATGAAATATTGGAATTATATGAACAAATGCAATTGACTCTTTTATTCACTAAATAAAATTTTATGCTATGTATTTCAATAAATCCATGATTTATGATCTTCTGAGGTATCATTTGCTGTAACAAATTTCTATCAGCATTGCACTTCACTAGACTTGCTGCACACCTGCAGATGTTGTGGTTTTGTAGACTTCTAGCTAGGTCCCACAGTTTCGAGAGGAAGTTCAGCAGCGTTTTGCTGTACCAGAAAGAAAGTTACAGATATTTCTCAAAAGAATAACCTAATTTATGATTGTTGCAGCAACAGAAATATACTGAGCAAATTTTAAGCATTTGAGCATTAACCCCAAATTGAAGGGAAAAAAATACAAGTTTTTGCTGTGAATCATTATCGCATACGCCGTGCATGGTCCTTGGCTCACTCCCTACTGATGCTTTATCCTGAACTGTTTTCTTGGTAGATTTGTTTAAATACGCATTGATTTGTCATTGCCTTCCACCCTCAGCAGCAGGACAAGGAGACAATTCTTAAGTCTGCCTCATATTGATTGAAATCAAACCCTCACCCTTGGCATTAATTGTGAACCATATAGAGTCATAGAGAAACACAGAAACAGACCCTTTGGTCCAACTTGTCCATACCGACCAGATATCCCAACCCAATCTAGTCCCACCTGCCAGCACCCGGCCCATATCCCTCCAAACCCTTCCTATTCATATACCCATCCAGATGCCTTTTAAATGTTGCAATTGTACTAGACTCCACCACCTCCTCTGGCAGCCCATTCTACACACGCACCACCCTCTGCGTGAAAAGGTTGCCCCTTAGGTTTCTTTATATCTTTCCCCTCGCACCCTAAACCTATGCCCTTTAGTCCCGGACTCCCCCATCCCAGACCTTGTCTATTTACCCTATCCATGCCCGTCATGATTTTATAATCCCCTCAGCCTCCGATGCTTCAAGGAAAATAGCCCCAGTTTATTCAACCTCTCCTTATAACTCAAATCCTCCAACCCTGGCAACACCCTTGTAATTTTTTCTTTGTAGGAAGCAGATCAGAATTTGCTAAACATCTAACCAACTGACCTATCCAACCTTCTTAAAAAAAATCCAAAGTTCTTGATTAATTTGGGGTTACAATGTTTTATTGAGATACTATTCAGGTCTTTCAGAATTGCGAAAATGTAGAATTGAGGAGGACAACTGAGGACACATACCTTCTCTTGTGCCAATGTAACATGGACTCCATTTTGTTTAGTTACGTATTAACTGCTCCTCTAGTAGATTCTATTGAATGTGTACCAGGAAGTTCAAGAGAGCAAACATCCACAAAAGGACCTTCTATCCTTTTGTGTCTGCCACTGCAATGTTCAACCAAAACTAGTTTTAAAGGTTGCCCTCTAATTTTCATGCAGACCAGCAGAGTATACTATTTTTTACACAGAACTTACAACAACAACAAGAGCTAAGCAAATGAGCTGATCCAAGAAAACACTTACTTAAATAAATAATTACTTAATTACATATCTCTCTGAGCCAAATCCTTTCCAAAAGCAATGGAACTGCCCATGTGGAGATTCTTGGCCTCTACATTTAATGCAATCAGCATAAAGGGTACAAATAAATGGTGTAAAAATTTGTTAGATGCTGGAGTCGAGATGATTACACATTATGTGTCATAACGCTAGTGTACTACAACCTTCAACCAGGGCCTCTGGAACTTGAGTTTTTGGAATCTGTCAAGCATTGCAAGAAAGGAAAACTTCTATGACTTGTATTTATGTTGTGCTTGTCACAGCCTCATGACAGCACAAAGTGCTTTAAAATGTAGTTACAATTGAAATGTCTGACTGTGGCAGTTAATATACATACATCAATGTTCCATAAACAGCAAAGAATGAAATAGCCACAGGATCAGTTTCAGATGTTAAATATGGGATGAATATTGACCATAAATATAGGGAAGAAGTTGTTGAAAATGTTTTGCAAACATAACAAAATAGAGCAACAAAATGAGAAGCAAGTGAACAGTGTGCGTGATATACCAACAAAAAGAGGATTAGCCTAAACATCAAAGAAAGTCAACGGTAAAATAAAGAACACCAATAAAAAGAGAAGGTTTTGGTTAACCAGAAAACAATGCTTGTGGTCCATTTAATATTTTGCTCAAAATATTCCCAAATTAAGTAAAACTTATATTAATTCTAAATTAATCCTTTACATAGCACATCTTATTTATCTTATCTGCACTGTGAACAATGGATAATACATCAAATGGAGCAGTCAGAAAATTTAGAGTCTTCCTATGAAATTGGTGCTGTAGAAAAAATGTTTTAAAAATGAGGGTGTTTTGAGATTTGATGATGAAACTTAAAAAGAGAATTTTAAAAAGCTGCTATTGTTTTAGTAGTGAATGGGGATAAGAGGTTCTTTTTGAATTGGCAAGCTGTAACTAGGGATCAGTGCTGAGACCATAGCTGTCTATAAGAAGTTGCTGGAAAAGCTCAGCAGGTCTGGCTGCATCTGTTAACAGTAATCGGCATTAACGTTTTGGGTCTGGTGACTCTTCCTCAGAACACAGTTGTTTACAATGTACATCAATGGAGGAAGAGAGCAAATATGCTGAAACCAATTTGCAGATGACACAAAAATAGGTAGAAAAGCAGATTGTGAGAAGGATAAAAACAGTTTATAGAGAGATATTGATAGTTGACAAATGAAGTATAATATGGGAGATATGATGTCATTCATTTTGGAAAGGAGAAAAAGGAGAAAGAACAGAGTATTATTTAAATGGCGAAAATTGCAGAAAGCTCTAATGCAAAGGGATTTGGGAGCATTTGCACTCAAAACACAGAAAATAAAACACTGCAGGTAATAAGGAAGACTAATGAAATGTTGGACCTTATTTCAAGTGTTTTAGAGTATAGTACTAGGGAAGTCTTTTTGCAACTGTAAAAGGACACCAATTTAAGACTGAGATGAAGAAGAATTTCTTCTCCTAGAGTCATGGACTTATACAGCATGGAAACAGACTCTTCGGTCCAACTCATCCATGCTGACCAGATGCCCTAAATTAATCTAGTTCCATTTGCCAGCATTTAGCCCATATCCCTTTAAACCATTCCTATTCATATACCCACCAAGATGCCTTTTAAATGTTGTGATTGTACCAGCCTCCATCACTTCCTCTGGCAGCTCATTCCATACATGCACCACCCTCTGTGTGAAAAAGCTGCCCGTTAAGTCCCTTTTAAATCTTGCCCTTTTTACCTTAAACCTATGCCCTCTAGTTCTGGACTCCCCCAACACCAGGGAAAGGACTTTGTCTATTTACCCTATCCATGCCCCTCATGATTTTATGAACCTCTATAAGGTCATCTCTCAGCCTCCGATGCTCCAGGAAAAATCGCCCCAGTCTATTCAGCCTCTCTGTCTAGCATAGACCCTCCAACCTTGGCAACATTCTTGTAAATCTTTTCTGAACTCTTTCAAATTTCACAATGCCCTTCCTATAGCAGGGACACCAGAATTGAATGCAATATTCCAAAAGTTGCCTAACCAATGTCTTATACAACCGCAACATGACATTTCAACTCCTATACTCAGTGCACTAACGAGTAAAGGCAACGATACCAAACACCTTCTTCACAATTCTGTCCACCTGAGACTCCACTTTCAAGAAACTTTGAACCTGCACTTCAAGGAGTCTTTATTCAACAACATTCATGGCCTTACCATTAAGTGTGTAAGTCCTGCCTTGATTTGCCTTTTCAAAATGCAGCACCCCAAATTTATCTAAATTAAACTCCATCTGTTACGCCTTGGCCCATTAGCCCATCTGATTAAAGTCCCATTGTACTCTGAGGTGACCGTCTTTGCTGTCCACTACACATCCAATTTTGAATTCATCTGCAAACTTACTAACCTTACCACATATTCACAGTCAAATCATTTATATAAATGACAAAAAACAGTGGACAATGCACCGATCCTTGTGGCACACCACTGGTCACAGGTCTCCAGTCTGAAAAGTAACACTCCACCACTACCCTCTGCCTTCTACCTCCAATCCAGTTCTGTATCAAAATGGCTAGTTCTCTCTGTATTCCATTTGATTTCACCTTGCTAACCAGTCTACCAAGAGGAACCTTGTTGAATGCCTTACTGAAATCCATATTCATCACCTCCACTGTTTTGCCTTCATCAATCCTCTTATTACTTCTTCAAAAAACTCAACTAAGTTAGTGAGACATGATTTCCTACACATAAAGCCATGTTTACCATCTCTAATCAGTCCTTGCCTTTCCAAATACATGTAACTCCTGTCCCTCAGGGTTTCCTCCAACAGCTTACCCACCACTGATGTCAGGGTCAGCTATGGTTCCCTGACTTTTCCTTATCACTTTTCTTAAATATTGGTGCCATGTTAGCCAACCTCCAGTCTTCCAGCACCTCACCAGTGGCTATCGATGATGCAAATATCTTATCAAGGGCCCAGCAATCACTTCCCTAGCTTCCCACAGAGTTCTAGGGTACACCTGAGCAGGTCCTGAGGATTTACCTACCTTTATGTATTTTAAGACAACCAGTACCTGCAATATGGACATTTTTCAAGATGTCACTATTTCCTCATGTTGTCTGTCTTCCACGTCCTTCTCCACAGTAAACACTGATGCAAAATATTCATTTAGTATTTCCCTATCTCCCGGGGTTCCACACATCGGTGGCCTTGCTAATCTTTAAGGGCCCCTATTCTCTTACAAGTTACTCCTTTGTCCTTAATGTATTTGCAGAATACTTTTGGATTCTCCTTAACCCTATTTGTCAAAGCTATCTTATCTCCCCTTTTTGCCCTCCTGATTTCTTTCCTAAGTATACCTCCATTGCCTTTATAGTCTTCTGGGGATTCATTTAATCTCTACTGTCTATAGCTGCTCTATCTTCCTTCTTACTCTTGACCAAAACCTCAATTTTACTAGTTATCCAGAATTCCCTACACCTACCAGTCTTATTTTTCACTCTAACAGGAACATCCTGTCTCTGCTCTCTCATTATCTCATTTTTGAAGGCTTCTCATTTATCAGCTATACCTTTACTTGCAAAGATTCGCCCCTAATTAACTTCTGAAAGTTCTTGCCTCACACAATGAAAATTGGTCTTCCTCCAATTAAGAATGATTTGGAGGTGCTGGGGTTGGACTGGGGTATAAAAAGTTAAAAGTTATACAACACCAGCTTATAGTCCAACCGCACTAGTTTTCAAAGCGCTGCTCCTTCATCAGGCTGTTGCAGAGTACAAGATCGTAGGACACAGGATTTATAGTAAAAGTTTACAGTGTGATGTAACTGAAATTATTGAAAAAGACCTGGATTGTTTGTAAATCTCTCATCTTTTAGAATGACCATGTTGGTTTCAGTTCTTTCATATATAAATTCCAGAACTTTCTTAATGTTACATTCTCAAGTGAACTTTAACGATAGGTGCCATGTTGGCCCAGATAATGTATTGAAGGTGTGAGGTGCCCTGTGTGAGGTTGTCTGTGCCCCAATGTTCAGACTGATTCTAATCTAAAAACAGGGTTTACAGAATCTTACATGGATTCATGCACTTTTTGAGCAAAATAAAATGTAATTCTGTACAAATTCACCCCACAAAATTATATATGTGTGTGCGGGGGTGGGGGGGGTGGGGGGGGTGGTGGTGGTGGTGGTTAGGGTATGAGTGTCTGTGAGAGAGTGTGTGTATGTGTGTGAGTGTAAAGGGGTATAAGTCTGTGAGAGGGTGCATATGGAAGTGTGGGACTTCATATGTGAGCCGGATGAGAAAGAGCTTGTGTATGAGAGGATCTGCATTAGTGTATGGGTCTGTAGGAGTGTGTATGTGTGTGTTTTGCAGTGGGGTCACCTGTAGTGTAACATGAACCCAAGGTCCCATTTGAGGCAATCCTCATGGGTACCAAACTTGGCTATCAGCCTCTGCTCAGCCACTTTGCATTGTTGACTGTCCCAAAGTCCGCCTTGGAGGATGGTCACCCAAAGGTCTGAGGTCGAATGTCCTGGACCATGGAAGTATTCTCCCATTGAGAGGGAATACTCCTGTCTGTTGATTGTTGTGCAGTGTCCATTCATCTGTTGCCATAGCCTCTGCTCGGTCTCACCAATGTATCATTCCTCAGGGTATCCTTGCCTGCAGCGTATGAGGTAGACAATGCTGGCTGAGTCGCATGAGTACCTGCCACGTACATGATGGGAGGTGTCCCCACAGGAAATGGTGGTATCTGTGTCGACATTCTGACACATCTTGCAGCGTCTACAGTGACAAGGTTGTATGGTATTGTCCTGAAAGTCAGGCAGTTTGCTACGAACAATGATCTGTTTGAGGTTTGGTGGTTGTTTAAAGGCGAGATGTGGAGGTGTGGGGAAGGTCTTGGCGAGGTGCTCATTCTCATTGATAATGTGCTGCAGGCTGCAAAGAACATACGTCATTTTTTGGCTCCTGGGAAGTACTGGACAACAAAGGGTACCTGTCGGTTGCAGCTCGTGTCTGTCTCCTGAGGAGGTCAATACACAATCTCACATTGGTGAGACTGAGCAGAGGCTACGGCAACAGATGAATGGACACCGTAAAACAATCAACACACAGGAGTGTTCGGTCCCAGTCGGAGAACGTCAGCGGTCTGGGACATTCGACCTCAGACCTTTGGGTGACCATCCTCCAAGGCAGACTTCGGGACAGGTGACAATGTAATTTGGCCGAGCAGAGGCTGAAATCCAAGTTTAATACCCATGAGGATGGCCTCAACCGGGACCTCAGGTTCATGTCGCACTACAGGTGACCCCACTGCACTACACACACATATACACATAGACACACATACACACAGACAGACACACACTCACAGATAACCCACATGCACACACACAGACACACAGGCACTCCTACAGACACACACACACTCTTACAAACCCATACACTCATGCAGATCCTCTCTCATACACAAGCTCTCTCTCATACATTCACACATACACTTCCACACTCACACATGCACCCTCTCACAAACCTATACCCCTTTACACTACACTCACACTCATACAAAGCCTCTCTCACAGACACTCATAACGCCCCCCCCCCCCCCACACACACACACAAGCACCCACCATGCAAACACACACACATAGGTTTGTGGGGTGAATTTGTACTTCCAGAATTACATTTTATTTTGCTCAAAAACTGTATGAATCCACATAAGATTTTGTAAATCCCATTTTTAGATTAGAATCAGTCTGAACATTGGGGCACAGACACCACCAGTGCATTATCTGGGCCAACATGGCACCTATTGTTAAAGTTCACTTGAGAATGTAACTTTAAGTAAGTTCTGAATTTACATATGAAAGAACTGAAACCAACATGTCCATTCGAAAAGATGAGAGACTTAGCAAACAATCCAAGTCTTTTTCAATATATAATTTCAGTTACAACACACTGTAAGTGTTTGCTATGAATTCTGTGTTTTACATGCTTATAATCCACAACCACCTGATGAAGGAGCGGCACTCCGAAAGCTAGTGCTTCCAAATAAACCTGTTGGACTATAACTTGGTGTTGTGTGATATTTAACTCAAATTAAGAACTTCAACTTTTAGATCCGGTCTATCCTTTTCCATCACTAGTTTAAAAATAATAGAATTATGGTCACTGGCCCCAGAGTGCTCCCCCACTGACACCTCAGTCACCTGTCCTGCCTTATTTCCCAAGAGTAAGTCAAGTTTTATATCTTCTGTAGCAGGTACATCCATGTGCTGAATCAGAAAATTTTCTTGTACACACTTAACAGCTTCCTCTTCATCCAAACCTTTAACACTATGGCAGTCCCAGTCTAAGTTTAAGAAGTCAAAATACCCTACCATAATCACCCTCATAGTCTTACAAATAGAGTTATACAGTTGTACAGCATGGAAACAGACCCTACGGTCCAACTCATTCATGCCAACCAGACATCCCAACCCAATCTAGTCCCACTTGCCAACACCTGGCCCATATCCCTCCAAACCCTTCCTATTCATATACCCATCCAGATGCCTTTTAAATGTTGCAATTGTACTAACCTCCACCGCTTCCTCTGGCAGGTCATTCCATACACGTACCACCCTCTGAGTGAAAAAGTTGCCGCTTAGGTCTCTTTTATATCTTTCCCCTCGCATCCTAAACATATGCCCTCTAGTTCTGGACTCCCTCACCCCAGGGAAGAGACTTTTTATTTATCCTATCTATGCCCCTCATGATTTTATAAATCTCTATTAGGTCACCCCTCAGCCTCTGACGCTCCAGGGAAAACAGCCCCAGCCTATTCAACCTCTCCCATAGCTCAAATCCTCCAATCCTGAGAACATCCTTGTAAATCTTTTCTGAACCCTTTCAAGTTTTACAACATCCTTCCGATAGGAAGGAGACCAGAATTGCGTGCAATATTTCAGTAACTGAGAATTCCTTACAAATTTGTTTCTCAATTTCAGAGAACTGTGAGTCTTTAGAACATCTTGGCACAGAGAGCTATTGCAGCAGAGTCCTTGCATATATTTAAGGCTGAGATACATAGATTCTTGATTAGTAGGAAAGGTCAGATCAGCCAAGATTATATTGATTAGTGGAACAGGCCTAAAGGGCCTTACAGCCTGCTTATGTTATGGTTTTGGGTCTGAGGTAGGAAGAGAAAATTGACTGTACAAATTTATAAGTAATCAATGGTGTATAACATGGCTGTAGGCTATTTGGTTAACTGTGATCACATAACAAGAAGACATAAAAAATGTGAAATTCCTCCTGTCAATTGTTTTAGCTTTTATAGGAAAACTGAGAAGATGCCCAGTAAAGTTATTCAGAAAACATATTTGAACTGAAATATTAATATATCTGAAGAAAAGCCAAAACTAGCATTCACAATGAACAATAACCATAAATACTGAAATCTGAGAAAAATATTGCTAAAAAGAAGACGTATTTTATCTGAACTTTTCATCTTGCATTCATCAGGATGGTTTGCAAGAATTAAAAGCAAATCAATCAACTCTTTCATGAGGCAAGAGTTCAGATTGATTGAAAAGTGAACTCTGATTGGTAGAGGTATTGCCATAGAGAAAGCACCAGGTACTGATGACTGACAAATGCCTCAGCTTCCGCCTTGGATCCCTCCAACCATACGGCATCAATGTCGATTTCATCAGTTTTCTTATTTCCCTCCCCCCACCTCATCCCAGATTCAACCCTTCAACTCAGCACCACCCTCTTGAACTGTCCTATCTGTCCATCTTCCTTCCCACCTATCCGCTCCACCCTACCCTGTGACCTATTACCAACACCTCCCACCTCCATCTACTTATTGCCTTCCCAGGTACCTTTCTCCAGCCCCACCCCCACCCCCACTCTCCTATTTATCCCTCAGTCCCCTCCCCAACTCACCCCCACAGCCCAACATTCCTGATTAGGCGCTTATGCCCAAAATGTCGATTCTACTGCTCCTTGGGTGCAGCCTGACCGGCTGTACTTTTCCAGTGCCACCTTTTCAACGATGATTTAATAATAAGGCTTTGTTTAATTTCAAAATGAGGCAGATCATTCTGAATGATCAAAGCATTGCCCTGATAAATGAAGTAGCAAATGGCTGTCACCTGAGTTAAAACAGTCTTTGGCCTTTTGTTTACCATCTCAGCCACTTTCTGTCCCCTCTTATGATCACCAGCCTCTAATTCCCAGTTGGTGACCAATGTTCTTCTCAAGCAGAACAAGCAGGCAGTAACTTGGCAATTGATAATGTATCTCCAAGTGCAAAAAACAAGCCGTGATTTCCTGAAAGAAGCACATGGACATAACTGAGCACTGATCTTGAAGGGAATGTTCAGATCAATAAACAGGATCTGCATAACAAAGAAAGATTTCAAGATATATTGCCAACAACCTAACTCCTGCAATTCCCAATTACTGCTCCTCTTCTGTCACAATGACCTCCCTCCCAATTCTTCCAAATTTTAATCTGTTGCTGTCTCCCAATTATGATGATCTGTGCCGCAAAGTCTATAGCTATGACCTCCTGACATTGGTTATCGTATCTGGGACAGTCAGCCTGTCTATTTAGTTAGCTATTAAGCTGGAAATAGTTGAGAACAGTATGATGTGATCCTGCCATTGAATTGTGTAAGAGCTCTTGATTTTCTAACCAATTTCCTGGATACCTGCATTCTCCAACCTCCCCAAAAACATTAGAGCTATAATTTTCAGGGATATACTTCACATTCATCTCCAGCTAACTGTCTAGACATATATGTAAAAACAATGACTGCAGATGCTGGAAACTAGATTCTGAATTAGTGGTGCTGGAAAAGCACAGCAGTTCAGGCAGCATCCGAGGAGCAGTAAAATCAACGTTTCGGGCAAAAGCCCTTCATCAGGAATACAGGCAGAGTGCCTGATGGGTGGAGAGATAAATGAGAGGAGGGTGGGGGTGGGGAGAAAGTAACATAGAGTACAATAAGTGAGTGGGGGAGGGGATGAAGGTGATAGGTCAGGGAGGAGGGTGGAGTGGATAGGTGGAAAAGAAGATAGGCAGGTAGGACAAGTCATGGGGACAGTGCAGAGCTGGAAGTTTGGAACTGGGGTGAGGTGGGGGAAGGGGAAATGAGGAAACTGTTGAAGTGCACATTGATGCCCTGGGATTGAAATGTTCCGAGGCGGAAGATGAGGCGTTCTTCCTCCAGGCGTTGGATGGTGAGGGAGCGGCGGTGAAGGAGGCCCAGGACCACACCGCCCTGTGGCCAAACATTTCAACTCCCCCTCCCACTCTGCCAAGGACATGGAGGTCCTGGGCTCCACCCTCCTCCCTGACCTATCACCTTCATCCTCTCCCCCACTCACCTATTGTACTCTATGCTACTTTCTCCCCACCCCCACCCTCCTCTCATTTATCTCTCCACCCTTCAGGCACTCTGCCTGTATTCCTGATGAAGGGCTTTTGCCCGAAACGTCGATTTTACTGCTCCTTGGATGCTGCCTGAACTGCTGTGCTTTTCCAGCACCACTAATCCAGATGTCTAGACATATACCATTAGCAACGTCCTTACCCATCCACATTCACAACCTATGAAGATCTAGCCTATAGTGTTTTCTTTTCACATCTCAGGAAAACATTTTATCACCAAGGAATAAGTTTTCTTAAATTTAAACGGGATTGGAGGAAGGGTATGTAGAGCTTGCTGTACTGTTCCAGCAAGCCTCAGCGCAAGTTCATAAAGCAGCACCTCATTTTCCAGTCTAGGACTCAACATTGAGTTCAATGACTTTAGAGCCTGATTCCATCCTTCCATGTTTTTTAATGACCATGGGTTGCTTTCAGCACAGCCAACTCATTTTCTCCCTCTCTCACCTCTCACCACCATTCATTCAACTTCTCTTCTGTCCTGGCATACTATCCACGACCCCTTCATCTGCCTACCCTTTTCATACCTCTCTCTCTGTGGGCTCTGTCTCACTAATCCAGTCACCTCTTCCCCCACCATCCTCAATCTCATCTGTCACACAACTATCACTTTTTCTGGGCTCCAATCAGTTCTGATGAAGAGTCACCGGATTCAAAATGTTAACACTACTTTTTCCCCACAGATGCTGCTAGACCTGCTGAGTTTCGTCAGCAATTTTCTGTTACGTTTAAGAAGACTCATTCTTTGGCTATGAAATACTCTTCTGGGATGTGAAACCAAACACTATGATCCCGATCTTCATAGGGGAAGCAGGAAGATCAAGTTGGGAAATTTCCCGACCCAGCAGACCTGGTTCTTCCAATAAGACTTCCACGTGCTGTGTTTCATTCCTGAAAGGTGGATGCAGAATGGAGTCCGCCCCACCAAGGACCTAAGGTATCAATGAAGGAGGTTGGATGGTGGGGAAATAGGCTAAAACCCCTGCCTCTACTTACTGGGTGTTTTAAAGATAAATTTCAGGCTGTCAAACCCTCACCCCTCACCCACTGTCACTGTCTCATCTGGTTCACAGGCTGATATTTGCCACCTCCATTCTTCCTCATAGTCTTCCATATTCCTTCATGTATCTCTTGCACCCTCCATAGCCCTGTGTATTCTCCATAGTCATTTACTCAGTGTCCACTATGGACAGACTTAGGAGCCAGAATTTTTAAATTGATATTAAAATAAAACTATTATAACCAACTATTGGAAATATCATTCAACCATGTTTCATACTAAAGGAGAAAAGTTCTTCAAATCAACATGTTCGCTGATACTCCTTTTGTGTTCCACCAGAGCCATTTAGCTTCTGGCCACATTACAGCCTTGGTCCAAACATCGATAAAAGAGCTGAACTCCAGCAATGAGTTGAGAGTGACAAGTCTTGATGTCAAGGCATCATTTGACTGAGTGTGGCATCAAGGAGTCCAAACAATACTGGAGTCAATGGGAATCGAAGGAAAATCGTGTCTCACAAACTTGATTATAATTATCAAAAAGATTGATGATAGCAGTGCAGTAGCCATTATTTATTTGGATTCTAGTAAAACCTTTGACAAGGTTCCGCATAGCAGATTAATTAGTAAAGTTAGCTCACATGGGTTTCAGGGTGAGCTTGCCAAATGGATACATAATTGGCTTAATGGCAGGAGACATGGAGTAATAGTGGAAGATTGCTTTTCAGACTGGAAGTCTGAGACCAGCAGTGTTTGGTTCTCGGTCGTCTTTTGGAGTTATTTATACAAATGACTTGGATGAGAATATCGAAGGCGTAGTTAGTAAATTTGCAGATAACACAAAATTTGTGGCATAATAAAAATCACACTACACCAGGTTATAGTCCAACAGGTTTAATTGGAAGCACTAGCTTTCGGAGTGCTGCTCCATTAGGTGGTTGTGGAGTATAAGATTGTAAGACACAGAATTTATAGCAAAAGTTTACAGTGTGATGTAACTGAAATTATACATTGAAAAAGACCTGGCATAGTAAAAAATGAAGAAAGTTTTTTAAGATTACAAAGCGATCTTGATCAAATAGGTCAATGCTGAAAATGTGTTGCTGGAAAAGCGCAGCAGTCAGGCAGCATCCAAGGAGCAGGAGAATCGACGTTTCGGGCATGAGCCCTTCTTCCAAATAGGTCAATGGGCTGAAAAATGGCAGATGGAATTCAATTGGATAAATGTGAGGTGTTGCATTTTGATACAACAAACCAAGGTAGGGCTTATACAATTAATGGTAGGGCCTTGAGTAGTGTTATAGAACAAAGGGGCCTAGGGGTGCAGGTCCCTATTCTTTGAAGTTTGCATAGACAGGGTGGTTAAAAAGGTGTTTGGCATGCTTACCTTCATTGCTCAGTCCTTGGAGTATAGAAGTTGGGAAGTCATGTTGAGGTTGTACAGGACATTGATGAGGCCTCTTCTGGAATACTGTGTCCAGTTCTAGTCACCCAGTTATAGGAAGGATATTATTAAGCTGGAGGAGGTTCAGAAGAGATCTAACAGGATGTTGTTGGGTATGGAAGGTTTGATTTATAAAGAAAGATTGGGTAGGCTGGAACCTTTCTCCTGGAGCGTACAAGGTTGAGAGGTGACCTATTAGAAGTTTATAAAATGAGAGGTGTACATAGGATTAACGGTAGTTGTCTTTTCCCTAAAATGGGGATTTCAAGACTAGGGGCTAGATTTTTAAGATGAGAGGAGAGAGATTTACAGAAGACATTGAGACAAATATTTTACACAGAGTGGTTCGCTTAAGGGAATGAACTTCCTGAGGAAGTGGTGGATGCAGGTACAATTACAACATTTAAAAGACATTTGGATAGATACATGAATAGGAACAGTTTGGAGAGGTATGAGTTAGGATTAGGCAAGTGAGACTAGTTTAGTTTAGGATTATGTTCGGCATGGACTGGTTGGACCGACGGGTCTGTTTCTGTGCTGTATGGCCCTATGACTCTAAAACTCCCTGCTGGTTGGAGCCACACCTGGCACAAAGGAAGATGAGTGTGATTGTTGGAGATCTGTCATCCCAATCTAATGACATCACAGCAGGAGTTCCTCAGAGTAGTTTATTTATTTATTTTTTTAATCAACTTGTTCAAACATGTTGTCACACCTATGGAGGGACTCAGACACTGCACACAAACACCTAGTTCCTCAGAAAGAAGTATTTTTGAAGTGACCTGTTAAGTAATGGTATTTCACACCTCTGGAGCAAGTATGACTTAAACCCAGGCCTTCTGCCTGAGAGGTAGGGACACTACCACTACACCACAAAAGTCCTTTTTCCTTGGGTAATGCCTTTGGCCCAATCGCCTTTGGTTGGTTCATCAATTACTTTCTTTCCATCCTAAAGTCAGAAATAGCGATGTTTGCTGATGATTTAACAATGATCAACACGTAATTCCTCAAATACTGAAGAAATTTGTGCCATATGCAGCAAGACTTGGACAATCCCCAGGCTTGGTAGCAAATAACTTTGTGCATCATGTATTCCCTTGCCTTGTTTGTCCTGTCGATGTACGTCAACTCACATTTATCCAGACTGAATACCATTTGCTGCTAATTAGCCCATCTGACCAGCCTATCTATATCATCCTGCAATCCTCTGTCCTCCTCACTATTTACCACTCACCAATATTTTTATCACCTGCAAACTTACTGATGAATCCTCCTTCATCCAAGTCTAAGTCATTAAGATAAACCACAAATGTCAAAGACCCAAACATTGATCCCTAATGATAACCCCAGGACACAGGCTTCCAGTCAAAAAAACACCCCTTGACCTTTGCTTCAGGTCACTCAACCAATTCTAGATTCAGCTTTGTACATTGTCAGAAAAAGTCACCTGGTTCAGTAATGACCTTAAGGGAAGGATTTCTGTCATCCTTACCTATTGCAGACCCAAAATGAGGTTGACTTATATGCCCTCTGAAATGGCCAAGCAAGCCACTCAGTTTATCAAACCACTACAAAATCAAAAAGCAGAGTGAAACTAGATGGATCACCTAGCATCAACTTAAGCACAGGAAAACACCTTCACAGTCACTGAGTCAAAATTCTGAACTTTCCTTCCAACAGTATTGTGGGAGTACTTATAGTAGACGGACTGCAGTTGTTCAAGAAAGAGATTCACCACCAATGGTTCAAGAAGGTGGTTTACTACCGATGCCTCAAGGGCATTTAGGGATAGGCAATGATTCTGGCCTAGTCAATGATGGCCACTTCCTGTGAATGAATGAACACATAACTGAAGTATCAAGCTAGATTATTTGTTGAATATGGGACTTGAACCCAATATCTTCTCATTCTGAAGTATACTGGGTCACATGAATGCCAATGCTTTTCTCACTTCCTCTAAGTTCCTTCAGGATGATGAACCCAAAAATTAAGTATAGATTTGCTACTTTTAAGAGTTAATGTTAAAGACTTTTGATTTATTCAGATTGTTTCTAATACCTGATGACTCTTTAGTTAAGCAGTTTCTAACCACAGTTGCAGTATAGTTATGAATGTCTGCAGGCCAACAAAAAGCAGAGAAATATATGGGTATCTCTGATTGGATCCTTTCGATGTGTGTTATTGAGGTGTGAAATGGCAGTTAAACATCTATAAAGCAACACCTCCTAAAATGAGAAACACTGTTCAAAACAAGATCTACCTCCAAAGGTGAAAATGGAGGTTTACTAACCTAATCTTCAACAACTGAGGTAACCTTACACCGGCCTCTTAAAGAGTATATGTGCATTGCATTCTGAGATTGAAAAAGAAATGGCAGTTTTGTAAACATTGTCATGTTCTGATATGGGGGACCAGTGTCTGTGAGGCAGCTTAAACACATTTTCAACTTAAACTAGAGTACTCCAAAACATATGAAATAAACTCCAGATTATATGAACTGAAGAAAATTAGGAGCAGGATGAGGTCATGAGTCCATAGATTAGATTCCCTACAGTGTGGGGACAGGCCTTTGGCCTAGCAAGTCCACACCGACCCTCTGAAGAGTAACCCACCCAGACCCATTTCCCTCTGACTAATGCACCTAACACTATGGGCAATTTAGCATGGCCAATTCACCTAACCTGTACACCTTTGGATAGTGGGGGGAAACCAGAGTATCCAGAGAAAACCCACACAGACACAGGGAGAATGTGCAAACTCCACACAGTCGCCCGAGGCTGGAATCAAACCTGGGTCCCTGGTGCTGTGAAGCAGCAGTACTACTGAGCCACTGTGCCACAGGCATTATCAACTTTAATGCCTGTTCCTCTCGCGCACCCTATATTCACTTCCACTGTCGTCAGCTGCCATAATCTGACATTTAAAGTTCCCAGCAGTCGCTTTGACAGCTGTTGTCAATGGATAAATATGTTGTCAGTGTGATTTTAAGGAATCCAGGTGAGTAGGGTGCTAGGTGGTTAGGGTGCCAGATAGATTGTGATGGAGTCCGTGGATGAGTGCCATGTTTCTAGAAATTCTCTGGCTGTCCTCTATTTGGCTTGTCCGATTATTGTTGTGATGTCCCAGTCGAAATTGTGATCCTTGTGTAAAGCTACTAGGGACAGCTGGTGGTGGCGTTTAGTGGCTAGTTGATGTTAGAACCATAGAGTCAGAGAGATGTACAGCATGGAAGCAGATCCTTTGGTCCAACCCATCCATGCCAACCAGATATCCTAACCTAATCTGATTCCATTTGTCTGCACTTGGCCCACATCCCTCTAAACACATCCTATTCATTTACCCATCTAGATGCCTTTTAAATGCTGTAATTGTACCAGCCTCCATCACTTCCTCTGGCAGCTCATTCCATACTTGCACACCCACTGCATGAAGATGTTGCCCCGAGGTCCCTTTTATTCTTTATCCCTAACCCTAACCTTATGCCCTCTAGTTCGGGACTCCCCCACCCCAGTGAAAGACCTTGTCTATTTATCCTACCCATGCCCTTCATGATTTTATAAACCTCTAAAACGTCATCCCTCAGCCTCTGATGCTCCAGGGAAAACAGCCCCAGCCTATTCAGCCTCTCCCTATACCTCAAATGCTCCAACCTGGCAACATCTTTGTAAATCTTTTCTATACCCTTTCAAGTTTCACAACATTCTACCAATAGGAAGGAGACCAGAATTGCACAGTACATTCCAAAGGTGACCTAATCAATGTCCTGTACAGCTGCAACATGACCTCCCAACTCCTTTGCTCAATGGTCTAACCAATAAAGGAAAGAATACCAAATGCCTTCTTCATTATCCTATTTATCTAGAACTCTACTTTCAAGGAACTATGAACCTGCACTCCAAGGTCTCTTTGTTCAGTAAAACTCCCTAGGGTGGGGGCAGGCGGGAGGGCGGTGTGGGAGCAGACGGGTTTGGGGTGGTGGGGAGGCAGTTGGGGGGGGTGGGGGCAGGCTGGGTCAGGGGAGGCAGGGGTGCAGGGTGGGTGTGGATGGGAGCCAGGGTCTTGCATGCAGTGTGCTTTTGCCTCGTCTCCTGAATCTGGAGCAGACTTCACAGAAAACTCCAAGCCCCAGAGGAAATCAGATAACCGAATAATCAATTATCCGAACAAAATAGTGCCCACCCATCTTGTTCGGATAATTGAGGTCCCTATATATTTCCTTTGTATTCTTCTCAAGATTCACTCAATCTTTCCTGTTTATACCTGACATAGCTTCCTTCTTTTTCTTAACCAAAATCTCAATTTCTTTAGTCATCCAGAATTTCCTATATCTACCTGCCTTTCCTTTCACCTAACCGAAATTTACTGTCTCTGGACTCTCGTTATCTCATTTCTGAGGATTTCCCTTTTTCCAGCCGTCCCTTTACCTGTGAACATCTGCCCCCAGTCAGCATTTGAAAGTTCTTGCTTAATACCGTCAAAATTAGTCTTCCTCCAATTTATAACTTCAACTTTTAAATTTGGTCTGTCCATCACTATTTTAAAACAATTAGAATTATGGTCCTTGGCCCCACAGCGCCCCCACTGACATCTCAGTCACCTGCCCTGCCTTATTTCCCAAGAATGGGTCAAGATTTGCACCTTTTCCAGTAGGGACATCCACATACTGAATCAGAAAATTTTCTTGTGCACACTTAACAAATTCCTCTCCGTCTAAACCTTTCTCAATATGACAGTCCCAGTCTATGTTTGGAAGGTTAAAATCCCCTACCATAACCACCCTATTGTTCTTACAGATAACAGATCACCTTTTAAATTTGTCTCTCAGTTTCCCATTGACTATTAGGGGGTTTATAATACAATCCCAATAAAGTGATAATCCCTTTCTTATTTCTCAGTTCCACCCAATAACTTCCCTGGATGTATTCCCAGGAATATCCTCCCTCAATACAGCTGTAATGCTATCCCTCATCAAAAACATCACTTCCCCTCCTCTCTTGTCCCCCCTTTCTGTCCTTTCCGTAGCATTTGTATTCTGGACCATTAAGTTGCTAGCCCTGTCTATCCCAGAGCCATATTTCCATAATTGCTATGATATCCCAGTCCCATTTTCCTCACTATGCTCTGAGTTCATCTGCCTTCCATGTTTGGCCTCTTGCATTGAAATAAATGCAGTTTAATTTATCAGCCCTACCTTGTTCTCTGCTTTGTTTCTTCCTATCCTGACTCTTTGACTCATTCCCTTTCCTAACTGTACCAGTCTCAGATTGATCTCTTTCTTCACAATCTCTCTATGTCCCATGTCTTCCCCCCACTGCCCTCCACCTTACTAGTTTAAATCCTCCCGTTCGGCTCTAGCAAATCTCCCTGCCAGTATATTAGTCGCCTTCCAATTTAGATGCAATCCATCCTTCTTGTGTAGGTCACTTCTACTCCAGAAGGGAATCCAATGATCCAAAAATGTGAAATGCTCCTCAGCCATGCATTCATCTACTCTATCCTTCTATTCCTACTCTCACTAGCTCATAGCACCGGGAGTAATCCAGATATTACTACCCTTGAGGACCTCCTTTTTAAATTCCTGCCTAATTTTCTATATTCTCCCTTCAGAATCTCATCTTTTTCCCTTCCTATATCATTGGTTCCAATGTGTACAATGACCTCCTGCTGGTGCCACTCCCCTTTGAGAACATTCTGCACCCGCTCTGAGACATCCTTGATCCTGGCACCAGAGAGGCAACGCACCATTCTGATTTTTCACTGCTGACCACAGAATTGTCAGTCTGTGCCTCTGACTAGAGAGTCCCCTCTCACAATCGATTGCTTGGAACCCGACATAGCCCCCATTACATTAGAGCCTGTCTTGGTACAAGAAACTTGACTGTTTGTACTACATTCCTCTGAGAGTTCATTACCCCCTACATTTTCCAAAACAGCATACTTGTTTGAAAGAGGGAAAGATTGCTGCACTACCTGCTTACTTTTCCTACCTTTCATTGAGTTAACCCATCAACCTGACTCTATCTGTGGCTTTTCTCCCTCCCTATAACTGCCATCCATCACACCCCCAAACTCTTGTAAATTCCTCATTGCCTCTAATTGTCGCTCCAACCAATTAATTTGATCTGATAGGTTTCACAACCGAAGACACTTCCTGCAGACATAATCAACAGTAACTTGGAAACTCTCCCTAAACTCCCACATCCGAGTAGAAGAGCATATCACTCTACTAAAGGCCATCTTTGCTCCTTCACAATCTACACACCCAGAAAATAGCACCGTCTTTTTGCTCTAAAAAAAAGTGCTCCACGCTAACTTAGTACTTATTGTTTATATTTTAAAAATTTAATCAAGAGACAGATTTCAGTAAAGCATATAATCAAGAATGAACCCACTCTTTGCACTGTTGCAGACTTACAGCAAGGTTACATTTTAAAAACTATGCCCTTATCTGTTATCTGTGACTTCTTCCATACAGTTTCCTCCAAGGTCAGTTGTGAATTTTGCTGTTTATTCATTTTTCCTAGATGCACTCCAATGTCCAAAGATACATGAACTCAAAGAGCAAAGGCAGTAACTTTGCAGATTCACTGCCGTGTCAGTTAGCCATGTAGGTTTCTTTCTCTCTCGCCCTCACTGAACATGTGCTCTCTGCCTTTTGTCTGTCTTTCTTCCTTGTAAAAGTGCCATTGTTTTGACTTGTTTTCCCCAAAAGTTCCAAAACAATGCAACAGTAAAACAGTAAACGCTGCTACTGGAATTTGAGAAAATCACCTCCAATACCTAAAATATCTCAAAAAAGGAGCAGCTCTTATAGCCACATTTATTCCCATCCTCCATCTTGGATTACCCAGAATCTTTCATGAATGCGGATCACTGGTCCTCTGCCTATTTGTCCTATAAAGTATTTTTGTAGTCCCTGCATGGAATCTTGTACACCTGTCCTGTCCTGTACACCTGTCCTGTAAATGGCAGATGGAGCTTAATCGGACAAATGCATTTTGGAAGATCCAATTCAGGAGCGAACTATATAGTAAATGGAAAGGTCCTGGGGAAAATTGATGTACAGAGCAATCTGGGTATTCAGGTCCATTGTTCCCTGAAGCTGGCAATACAGGTCAATAGCGTGGTCAAGAAGGCATACAGCATGCTTTCCTTCATCGGACGGGGTACTGAGTACAAGAGTTGGCAGGTCATGTTACAGTTCTTTTAGACTTTGGTTTGGCCACATTTGGAATACTGCATACAGTCCTGGTCACCACATTACTAAAAGAATGTGTATGCTTTGGAGAGGGTGCATTGGAGGTTCACCAAGATGTTGCCTGGTATGGAGGGCGCTAGCTATGGAGAGAGGTTGAATAGATTAGGATTATTTTCATTAGAAAGACGGAGGTTGAGGGGGGACCTGATTGAGGTCTACAAAATCATGAGTTATAGACAGGGTGGATAGCAAGAAACTTTTTTCCCAGTGTGGGGTCTCAATTACGAAGGGTCATGAATTCAAAGTGAGATGGGGAAAAGTTTCAGGGAGACTTGGACAGTTCTTTACGCAGAGAATGGGGGGGGGGGGGGTGTGGCGCCTGGAATGTGTTACCAGTGGAGGTGGTACAGGCAGGCAGCAGGGGCCACTTGGCAGTCAGGGATAGGTCCTGACCAAGAAGAGCAGGACTGTGAGGGGTTCAGGTGCAGATAAGGGTGGGTCTCAGGACTATTTCAGGTCCTGGGGCAGAGGTTGTCAGTTCTCCAGAAACTGTGGGATTAGGTGTGTTTGGGAAGTATTTGTGTAGTTTCCAGGCAATGTTGGATCCTAGAGTGTCATACACCAGTGGGAATATCAAATCTTGGGTCAGCAGAGATCATATCAGATCCTTGTGGTGCCAGGTCTGGCGGGTGTAAGGTGTCTGCGGTTATTGGTGGTGTGATGGGTGGGGGTGGGATTAGTTGAAAGTTGTGAGATAAGTATTGAATCAGATTAATAGTTACTCTGGAGTTTTGTATTTAGACTAACTTTTTCTAAGCAACGATTTTACATAATTTTTATGAAGACTTTCAGAGGAATAGTCAAGGGAATAATCCAATCTCCCAGGTAATTCTTTTGGGACAAACTACAATGGGAATTCCATAAAGCCCAACATGCAATTCCTATTTACACAGTCATAATGAGTGTCTGGCCAGAGGAAAATTTGCTCAATATCCTTTCTAAGATAAGGTGACCAAAACTGTACAAAGTACTCCAGCGGCACTCTAACCAAGATTCTATTAAATTAAAGCAGACTATGTTGCTCAAATCCTCTTGTGATTAAAACTAATCTCCCACTAATCTTCTGACTAGCTTGCTGCACCTGTATGTCAGCCTTTAGTGAATTATTAAATCCCCTTGAAGCCACTTTGCATCAATGTCACAGCTCATATTCCCTCCTAGCTACGTGTCAACTGTAAACTTGGAACTAATACAATTGACACTGATATCCTAATCATTTTTGCGTACCTAGCTAGTCACAGACTGCCAATGTTTGATTGACCCTACTCTTTGTTTTGCTTATGAGCCAATTTTTATTCCATGTTGAAAAGTGTGGCACTGGAAAACCACAGCAGGTCAGGCAGCATCTGAGGAGCAGGAGAGTCGACATATTGGGCATAAGCCCTTCATCAGGAACGTGGAGAGGGATGGGAGCTGAAAGATAAATAGGAGGGTGGGGTGGGGCTGAGAGGAAGATAGCTGGGAAGGCAATAGGTGAGTGCAGGTGGAGGGTGATTGTGATAGGTCAATGGGATGGGTGAAGCAGATAGGTGTGAAGGAAGATGGACAGGTTTGACCATATTGCCTCGCTGCCAGCGAGAACGCCACTGAAGACACCATTTCTGCAAACACCACCCAGAACATCACTTCTTTCCCCACGGGTGCTACCGAACGCACCGCTTCTGCTTCTATGTCTGCTGCTATTTATGTCACTTCCTCCAGTGATGTTACCAATGATCACATGATTGCCCCCAAACCAGAGGCAGTCTCCACCCCAACTCCCACCTCCAGCTCTACACCAGGGCCCTACCCCCAGCCCTGCTGGGGTTTTAGCATCCCCCAGACCATCCCTCACTGAGGATAAATGATCAGTCCTCAGTAAAAGTTCCACTTTCATCCCTCTGCACTTTTGGGTCAATGAATTCCATACACTTTGTAACATTTTGCTTTCCTTCCACTGCCTCCACCTTCATGCCTCCTTTTTCAATTGTGACTCCCACCCACCCTCCGAGGACCTCTTCTCCTACCTCAAACATACTCCATCCTCTTGGACACCCTGTCCTGGTCTCTTAATCTCCCCCAAACTCTTTACCTTCAACTGCTGCTGTGACATTGACTCCCTCAACCTGTCCACCCCTCTCACCCACTCCAACCTCTCACCTTCACAAACCGCACACCCATTCCACTCCTCAGCCACTCCCTCTGGTCCAACCCCAACCTTACCATTCAGCCAGCGGACAGAGGGGTGCAGTAGTAGTTTGGTGCACCAAACTCTACATCACTGAAGGAAGGCACCAACTCACCGACACCTTCTCCTACCACCCCTCAACCATGACCTCACCTCCCATCACCAAACCATCATCTCCCAGACCATCCACAACCACATCACCTCAGGGGATCTCCCATCCACAGTCTCCAACCTCATAGTTTGCAACCCCACACCGCCTGGTTTTCCTCTTACTCAAAATCCTCAAACCTGACTGCCCTGGTTGACCATTGTCTCTGCTACTCCTGTCTTACCAAACATATCTCCTCATTTCTCAACACTGTCCTTTCCTCCTTGGTCCAGGATCTCCCCACATACATTTGCGACACTACCCCACCCTCCATCTCCTCCATGACTTCCATTTCCCCCACCCCCAATGCCTCATCTTAACCATGGACATCCAGTCCCTATACATGTCCATGCACTATGTCAAAGGACTCCAAGCCCTTCATTTCTTCCTCTCAAGCCAACCCAACATTTTCTCTCCACTGATACACATTCAAATGTTGAACTGGTCCTCACCCTTGATATCTTCTCCTTCCAATCCTCCTACCTCCGTCAGACCAGAGGGGTAGCCATGGGCACCCGCATGGGCCCAGCTATGTTTGTCTCTTCATAGGATACAAGGAACAGTCCATCGTCCACATTTACACAGGCACCATCTTATGGTGGACATGTCTTATGAAGAAAGATTGAGGGAGCTAGGGCTTTTCTCATTGGAGAGAAGAAGGATAAGAGGTGACTTGATAGAGGTGTACAAGGTGATGACAGGCATAGGTAGAGTGAATAGCCAGAGACTTCTTCCCAGCAGAAATGTCTATAACAAGGCAGCATAATTTTAAGGTGATTAGAGGAACGTTTGGGAGAATGTCAGAGGTCAGCTCTTTACACAAAGAATGGTGGGCGCATGCAATGCACTGCCAGCGGTACTAGTAGAATCAGGTACATTAGGGACTTTTAAGCAGCACATGGATGATAGTAAAATGAAGGGTATATAGGTTAGTTTGATCTTAAAGTAGGATAAAAAGGTTGGCACATCATCAAGGGCCAAAGGGCCTGTGTTGTGTTATGATGTTCTATGTTCTATGTCCTATGTTCTATGTTCATCCCCCACCTCTTCCTCCGCTACATTGATGATCATATTTGTGCCACCTCACGCTCTCATGAGGAGGTTGAATAGTTCATCAACTTCACTAACACCTCCCACCCTGACCTTAAGTTCACCTGGACCATCTTGGATACCTCCCTCCCTTTCTTGGACCTCTCCATCTCAGTCTCTGGCGACCGACTCAACTCGGACATCTACTTCAAAGCCACCAACTCCCACAGCTACCTGGACTACAGCTCCCCTCCCGTACTCCCAATTCTTCTGTCTACACCAAATCTGCTCGCAGGGGGTGCAATTCCACTCTAGAACATCCCAGATGGCCTCCTATTTCTAGGATCACAATTTCCTCTCCCAAGTAATCAACAATGCCCTCCAACTTAATTCCTCCACTTCCTACACCTCCGCCCTTGAACCCCATCCCTCCAACTGAAACAAGGTTAGAACACCCGTGGTCCTCACCTTCCACCCCACTAAGATCCAGATAAAGCACACTTGGCTTCTGTCATTTCCGCCACCAACAATCAGACCCCACCACCAGAGACGTATTTCCCTCCCCCAACCCCTGACCTGCATTCCACAGAGGTCATTCCCTCTGTGACTCCCTCGTTAAGTCCAAGCCCCCTCAATCCACACTCCCAGCACCTTCCGTTGCCGCTGCAAGAGAAGTAAAACCTGTGCCCACACCTCCACCCTCACCTCTGTCCAAGGCCCCAAAGGATCTTTTCACATCCAGCAGAAATTTTCCTTCTCAATCACTCACCTTATCTACTGAGTCTGTTGCTCTCAATGTGGTCTCCTCTACATCGGGGAGACAGAACGCCAATTCACGGAGTGTTTCAGGGAACATCTCTGGGGCACAAGCACCCAACAACCCCACCAGCATGTGGCTGACCACTTCAACTCCCCCTCCCACTCCACCAAGGACATGTAAGTTCTGGGCTTCCTCCACCGCCAAATCTAAGCCATCCAATGACTGGAGGAAGAAGGCCTTATCTCTGCCATGAGACCCTGCAACCACATAGCACTAACTTCACCGGTTTCCAAATTTCCCCTCCCGCCACCTCATCCCTGATCCAATTCTCTAAATCGACACCACCCTCTTAACCTGTCCCACCTGTCCATCTTCCTTCCCACCTATCCGCTCCAACCTCCCCACTGACCTATCAAAAGCAGCCCCCACCTGTATCCACCTTTGGGCTTCCCAACTAACTTCCCCCCCCAGTCCCTCCCCATCCTCCTATTTATCTTTCAGCTCCCTTCTACACCCACATTCCTGATGAAGGGCCTGTGCCCAAAACATCGACTATCTTGCCTGATCTGCTGTTGTTATGGACTAAGGCAGACAACTCAAAACAAAATTAAGCAGGCAGCCCAGACCATAACTTTGCAATTTGTTTCGGTAAGTGTACAGTGAAAATTACCCAGAATAGTTAGATAGGTTGACTTATCAGGTTTTAAAACAGACAGAAATGTATTCACAAAATTACGGAATGAAACATAAAGAACAGAATACAGAATACCCACAGAACTCAGTCTGTCCAAACTAGACTTAATTATGCTGTTCTGAATATGCACAACAATCCCAATAAATAAACACAGAACAAAAAGTGAAACAAAGGCTTACAGGTTGATGTTAGAAGAGCAGAAGGAGAAAGAGATTAGCAGCCTGTTTCCATACAGCTCCACAGCTGAGCTCCTAACTCAAGTTCTGAACCAAACTGCTCAGCTAGAGAACTGGCCATTTCTTTGATTTCCATTATTAATTCCGTGGTCTCACCTCTCTAAGAGACCCATGGCAACTTTCCCTATTCTTTTCCTCTCAAAGTTTTTTCTGTCTGTTTTTATATTTCTTGGTAATGTTCTCTCATGCTCCAATTTCCCTTTCTTTTTGTTGTACTTTGCTGGTTTCTAATTTTTTTAAAATCTTCTAACCAGCCAGTAATCTTTTCAGTGCTGTAGAATGTTCTTTTAATTTGATGCCATCCTTAAATTCATTAGTTAGCCATGGATCAAGCATCCTATTCATAGATACTTATGTGTTATGAACACTCTTATCTAGAGAACCATTTATAATGAAGTAATTGATTAAATCTGTCTTATTACATACTATCAGAATTAAAACAACCTGCTCTCAAGTTAAATCCGTAACATATTGTTTTAAGAAATGGTCTCAAATATGACTCATGAACTTATCCTCCAGACTACTTTTGCCAACTTAATTCATCTAACCTAAATGAAGGTTAAAAAATCTCCAATGATTATTCAAGTACATTGCTTACGAGGCTTCATTATCTCTTGATTTATATTCTGTCCAATAGTGCAACTACTAACAGGAGGCGTATAAATCACTACTTTCCTTGTTATTTCTTATTTACAGCTGAAAAAGTGTTGCTGGAAAAGCGCAGCAGGTCAGGCAGCATCCAAGGAACAGGAGAATCGACGTTTCGGGCATAAGCCCTTCTTCAGGAATGAGGAAAGTGTGTCCAGCAGGCTAAGATAAAAGGTAGGGAGGAGGGACTTGGAGGAGGGGCGTTGGAATTGCGATAGGTGGAGGGAGGTCAAGGTGAGGGTGATAGGCCGGAGTGGGGTGGGGGCGGAGAGGTCAGGAAGAAGATTGCAGGTTAGGAAGGCGGTGCTGAGTTCAAATTATTTACACCCAAATTGATTCTACACGTTGAACTTTTTTTTAACAGAATCCCTACAATGTGGAAGCAGGCCATTCAGTCCATCAAGTCCACACAGACCCTCTGAAGAGCAACCCACCCAGATCAAACCCCCACCCTATCCCTGTAATCCTGCATTTTCCATGGCTAACCCACCTAACCTACACATACTTGGACACTGTGTGCAATTTAGCATGGCCGATCCATCTAGTCTACAAATGTTTGACTATGGGGGGAAACTCATGCAGAATATGTAAACTCCACCTAGACAGTTGCCCAACGATGGAATGAAACCAAGGTCCCTGGTATTGCAAGGCAGCACTGAGCCATTGTGCTACCCAAAACCAAAGCCACTTTTGTTAACACTCTTGCTCATCCTTTATCAACACAGCTATGCCAACTCTTTTCCTTTTCTTCCTGTGGTTCTGAAATGGCAAATGCTCTTGAATATCCAGGTCCTATGCTAGATTGTTTTCAAAGATTATCTTCTTCCCCATCTGCAGAAAACAGAATCAGTCTGTAGGTTCTTAGAGAACAAAATATAATATCCAGAGAGATGTAACTGAACCACGGTGCTACCTTGCAAAGTTGCACCTCTATTTCTGCAGTTTTAGGCTCTGTCTATTGATTCAAGGACCTTCTAAATAGATGAGATCAAATGTTCTTCTATGGGTTATTATCATGCCAATTTACTTTAACTGCTCAGGAAACCTACAAGTCACAAAATTACAGAACTGTTACGACCCACAAGGATGCCATTCCACTCAGCATGTCTGCACCACTCTCCAAATGAGCATCATCGAAGTGTAAAGGCGAATTCAGCTGGGTGATGATATCCATCCTGAGGAGCAGCTGATGCTCCAGGTCCTACCCATGTAAAAGTTACTAACTCGTCGGGGGCAAATTCAAGGCTTATGGATTTGGTCCGTTTGATTTCAATCCTGCCAGCTCCTGCTCTACAAGCTGTCCTCACTATCCTGTCTAGTGGGAGTTTGGTCTCATACATCTGGGATAGGCTTGTCAATTCTGCTCCTGTGTCCAAAAAGCACCCCATGTCCAGATCGCCCATCCTCATGTTCACATATAGTCCGTCTCCCCTCTGCTGGCATAAAGCCAGTAGGAGCATAGAGGGGCACACAGCAGGCTCTTTCAGTTTTTTGTCAACTTTAGCAGCTCATGCTGTTGCTAGGTGGTTAGTTTTTTTTAACTGTTCTAGGAAATTGGTATTACTCCCAGTTTACAGGTTCTCCTCTTCCTCATTGCTTAAGAGGCGACTTCCCCCTTTTCCACTTTGCCAGCACTCCCTAGCCCAGTGGCCTTCCTTCCCACTTCCCTGGGGGTTTGTCTTGAGTCTTCCTGGTGTTACTGGGGGTCTGTTTCATTTGTCCTGCCTGAAGAACTCGCAGTTTGATGCCCATATGCTGGTGGGCTCGGTTCACCAATTCATAGTAATTAATCCCCCTCTGGTCCCAATCCACTTTGGTCAGCTTTAACATTTTAGTGAGCTCAGGTTTAAGTCCAGCCACAAAAGCAGACTTCAGCGGGCCATTAATGCAACTGTCAAAATCCCAGTCATCCTGCACATTTGGGACTCCTGCATATTCTTTCCAGGCTGACCTACACCTTTCCTCATATTCTCTAACTTCTGTGGGTTTTTGACAGCAAGCTGTGACTTTTGTCCAATCGGTCTTATGCAGTCTCTATCCCTGTAACCACTGTTTTATTACTGCTCAGCCAGCTTGCAGCACCTTCTCATACTCTCCAAGATCACCTCTCACTGCCTCATGGTGAAGGTGTCCTTCTCTTTTAGTTACAATCACATTCAGAATTTGGAGCCCGTCACAGGGATGGAGCATGTATACCGCCCTTAACCAGTCTAGGCTTTCCCATGTCTTCATTGGCCCCTTCTTTGGGTGAGGCATTTCTTTAGACCTCCTTTCTATATTCTCAGGGGTCTTACGTCTATGCACAGTGTGCATTTCAGTCTGTAGTAATAGAACATCCACCTCAGTGCCATCCTCTAATCTCTGCCTGACCATTTTTCCAATCTTTACTTTTGTGCTTTTAATGGGGTTATAAAAATGGTACTGGGATATACAGTCCTCATTGCTTTCACTGCTAGAGTCCATCTATTTTCCAAGGTTGTAGCTTTGTTTTGCAAATCACTTCCTGGATATCTCGGGTGGTCGGGTACAGATTCTGCGTGTGCTTGGGAACCGGGTAAGAAACTGACTAGGACTGCTATCTCATCCTTTAGTTTCTTGTTCTCTTTTTCAAGCTCCTGACTTTTAAGGTGAGCTGTTTCCTGTTTGAATCTTTCTTTCTGCAGCTGTTCATGCATTGCTTTTATTTGCTCTTTCAGTTGGATTACTTCACGATCATGGGCTGATCGGGATATGACTTCATTTCTCTGGCAAATTTGTCCCATTAATTCAAGGGACCATTTAATTCTGTCCTTATTTTTCTGTCAGATGGTTTCTCCCCAGACCTGTCCTGTGTCATCTTAGGGTTCACTGTCCTTGGGCATATTTACTTCTGTCCAAGTTTGGTTAGGGTCTTCCGTAAGGAGAACTGTACCTCAAGATAATTTGACAACTGCTACAGCATTTCTTCCTCAGTTATGTCAGGAGGGGCTCGCCCGCCTCTGGACATTGTAGGCAGTTCCCTGGGTCCCCCAAGATCACCCTAATGCACGCATCATGGGCAATTCCCTGACAGATTATGTTAGCCGATCTGAGGTCTATACGCAAGGGATTCAAAATAAAATAGCCAACTCATGCAAGAACTAGATCACTACTCTAAGAAGGAAGCATTTTACCCTCAAAGAACTGTCAGTGACCGGTTGGTTTAGATGATGTCCCCAGCGATCCTGCTGACTACGCCAAGTTGTGGGATTGCATTCAAATAATGACCAGAATCGATGAGTGGCAAAAACAGCTTCCTTTATTCAACAAACACAATACACGTTCTAGGCAGGAATCGAATCTTACAAGAGCCCCTTTATACACAGTTCTTAGATATATTAAAATTCCATTACTGTGGTGTTACATTGTTTTATTTATAGTAGACTAAGGTTTGAAGGGCTTCTATCCTGGGACACAGGGGATGGGTTAAAATGTGCTAAATGCTGACTGCTATTTCTGATGGGATTAAGAGTGTCTGTCCTGTCTGCTTGCATAATTAAGAGGCGTTCATTCTTTTGTCTTTTAAATTAGTAAATATTAGTTAAATAAAAAACTAGGCCCATATTATGCTATAGGTCCAAACAAGTTAAAAATTGTACCTATACTTAATAAAAGAATACAGAATTTTAAACTGATTTATCGCAGCTGGCTTGTGAGATTTGTTTACTATTTGCCAATATGAGTTTTATTCATTCACGCAATTTTATAGAAGTGCTGTTTTGTTAGTTAGTTTCTGAAAGGTATAATGGTCCAGTTAGAAGGTATTTAACAGTTTCATACTAATTGGGGAATCTATTCAGGTCCAGGACATGGTTGGTAGGGGCTGATTAGTATTATAATGTTTCGTGAAGACTTGATGAGTATGGTATTACTGAATTGAATTTATTGTCACGTGTACTGATGCACAGTGAAAAGCTTTGTCTTGCGAACAATATAGGCCAATCACATAGTTAAGTAGCATAGATAAGTAAATAATAGGTAAACAGCGGCAAAAATAAAAACAGAGGTATAGACGAATGTTAAGAGTTTGTGAGTCCATTCAATATTCTAACAACAGTAGAGTAGAAACTGTTTTGAAACCAGTTGGTGCGTGTGTTCAGGCTTCTGTATCTTCTCCCCAATGGTAATGGTTTTAGAAAAACATTGCCAGGGTGGGATGGATCTTTGAGAATGCTGGTGGCCTGTCCTTGACAGCAGGCCTGGTAGATGGATTCTATAGATGGGAGGTTGGCCTTTGTGATTGGTCAGGCTGAGTTCACCACTATCTGTAACCGTCTCCGATCTTGAATGGTACACAGTTGCCATACCAGGAAGTGATGCATCCAGACAGAATGCTCTCGATGGTGCACCTACAAAAGTTGGCAAGGGTATTCGCCATCATGCCAAATTTACTCAGCTGCCTGAGGAAGAAGAGACGTTGTTGGGCCTTTGTAATCAGTGTGTCCACATGAAGAGTCCAAAAAAGCTTGTAGTGGATGACCACTCCCAAGAGCTTGACACTCTCCACTTGTCTATAGTCTCTTTCATCGCCATCAGAGATTCGACTGACCAATGTGGCGTCATCAGTGAACTTGTAAATGGCATTAGTCTGGTATTTGGTGACACTGTCATGGGTATATAGTGAGTACAGTAGGGGGATGAGTATGCACCCCTGGGGGGCTCCAGTGTTAAGTGTGAGTGAGAATAAAATATTGTCCCCAATCTTCACCGATTTTGTATTCTATATGATAAACTTATTCAAAGATAAACGCTTTTGGAGCAAGGACTGATAAGATGTGAAAATGCAATAATTTTGAAAGTGTTGTTTTGATTAGAAAGAGTTGTTTTAAATTTGTATAGTAAAATATACTACAGTACCATGATTTTATGAATGAATGAATGAAACCGTGTTATAGTAAATAATGGGTTAGTAAAGGGTTATGAATGAATGAGTAGGAACCCAGTATTAATGAATATAAAGATAACCTGTAACACAAAATCTCAGATCACAATATCTCACAATGTTAACTTACTTTAACTGCTCAGGAAACCTACAAGTCAAAGGATTACAGAAGCATTATGACCCACAAGGGTGCCATTCCACACAGCATGTCTGCACCACTCTCCAAATGAGCATTACAACTTGGGGCCATTTGTCTGCCTTTTCCTCATACTATTGTTTCCATTCAAATGATCGTCCAATTCCCTGTTTAACAATGCTATAATTGAACCTCCCTCCACCACATTCATAGGTAGTGCATTGTATGAATAAGTTATTTCTTACACATATTTGCTGTTTTTGCAAATCACTTCATGTTTGCACGTTTTTGAGCAAGAACAGTTTCTCCCTATCTATTTTATGCAGACTTCTCATGATTTTGAAAACCTCTGTCAGATCTTCTTTTAGTCATCTCAACAGTCCCAATCTCTTCAATCTATTCTTGTAAGTTCATCCCTGGAAGTATTCTTGTAAATACCTTTTGTACGTTCTCCAATGCATTCACATCTATCCTATACTGTGGCTTTTAGAACTGTGCACCATACTCCAGTAAGTTTTACATAGTGTTTCATAGTTATGTGCTTGGTTTTCATTTGACAAAACCAGGTGATTTTGCCTTTGTGTCAACTTATCCATAACTTATCTATCTGGCTGTTGGGTCTCAAATAGTTTTGAAGTTTCGTATGTCACTTAATTCTTGACAGCTCAGACACAAGGCTGGCAGGGTTTTGACAAACATCTACCTGTTCATGCATTTCCAGCCCTGCCTTCACTTCAATCATTACTCTGTTCAAGCACAGATATTATAGTGCTATGAAGTCACTCATTTGTGAATCGTGCATTTCCTAGCATGTTAAAGCCAGCCATTTTTATACGATGCACTGTAATGTCACCATCAATGTGAACACTTCTGAGGGGTTCTTGCAGAGCTAAGAGCATTATACCTTTACTCTAAAGGTAGCTATTGATCATGGGCAAAAGGAAATTTGTCAGAGACATCAGGTCAGATGGAACTGAAACCTCAGTCAGTAGGGCTCCAGGTAAGATGCCTTATCTTATCACCTTCTACACATTTGCATTTGATAAAGCCCATTGTTCACCCACAGGAGTGTAGATCACACATTACTACAGTACCTGCAGACCTGAGGCTTTTCTTCCTGATGGCATTGGTATTGGATATTGCTCAATGGCAATCAGTAGAATGGACTTCTTAACGTTACCTTTGATTGGTGGAGTTAATCAAAATTGGGCAGTCAAGTTAAAAAGTGTTGCAAAATGGAATCAATCTAGTTAAACACATAATTAATTCTTAATTCTGAGCACTTTCTATTTAGCATTGACGTATTTTCTTTTTCTCCCTCTGTTTATTTATATGTCTTGTGGGTGGACTGTTCTCATCTGTAATTGGAAATACAGCCAATTCTGCACATAATATATGAGACCTACAGGTAAGGATGTAATGTCTAAAACAGCCCCAAAGAATAACCTTTCTCATTCCCTCGTGAGGCGATATGTAAATTTAACAGGTACTGAGGGAATAAAGGCTAGAACTATCGATTCATATAAGTTGGCAAAACAGCCAGAGCACCTACACTGTCATTATGCATCAGTGATATTGGTTTTGGCACTACAACTGGCAAAGAGAAGAGAAAGCTAGTATCATAAGCTTTGGTCAGCACAGAACTAATCCGTGCCATCACATGCCCAGACATTTGCAGCCAACACATACTGTAATATACTATTGAAAGGTTTTGTCCACTCTCAAATGTTTGACTACTACCCATGCCAAGAATTCTGTATCACAGGATGAGTTTCCTAGAGTGTCAAACAGAGTAACTTCATTCATGCTCACCTCGAACTCGGTCAGTAATTTGTGATTCCAGGCAACCACTTATCTTCAAATGCTTTAATCTCTTTAAATGTTCTGTTTAAAGGCTGATTATCCAAATTATTTCTTGTTCTCTGTCTAAGGTAAGCTTCAAATACCAGGCCATGGAAGTAGAATCTGGGGCACTGGGGCTTGTCCAGAAGATTCTGGCAAGAACCCTTTGGTTGGTGATGGCAGAGAAAAGTGTTGTCCATGGTGGCAACTCATTTTGCTACAACTGGTAAAATGCCATGGTGGCAAGAAAACAACAGATACCCCATCTCTTTCTCTTCCCTAATCCTTTCACAAGCCCCAGTTCCGTGCATCCCAATCCTTGGAGGACCAGGTAAAATCCAGCCCCTGTAAGAAAATAAGAATATGAGAAATGGAGCACAAGTAGGCATCTTCCAAACCCATGACCATTTTTATCCAGAAGAACAAGGGCAGCAGATACATGAGAATGCCACCATCTGCAAGTTCCACTCCAAGCCATTCACCATTTTACCTTGAAAATGTATTGTTATTCCTTCACTGTTCCTGGGTCAAAATCTTGGAATTCCCTCCATAAGGGCACTATGAGTCAACCTACAGCATGTGGACTGCAGCACCTCAAAAAGGAAATTCACCACCACCTTCTCAAGGGCAAACAGGGACAGGAAATGAATGCCAGTGATGCCCACAAGTGATTTTAAACAATTGTTCTCTCACACCTGCCCCACCATTCAACATGCCTCAACTCCTCTTTTGTGACAGCTCAGCATTGCCCTCAACTCTCTGATTCTTAAGATGTATCTACCTCCTCTGTAAATACTTTCAATGATCTAATCTCGACAGCTCATTGCGGGTGGGGGTGGGGGTGGTGATGTTGGTGGGGTCTCCAGAGAATTTCAGACATTCATTACCTTCTGGGAAAAGGAATTCCTTTGCACCTCAGTTTTAAATGGGTACCCCTTAATCTTTAACTGTGTCCTTTAATTCAAGACTCCCCCACTCGTGTAAACATGTTCTCAACATTCACCCTGTCAAGTTCCTACAGAATCTTGTACGTTTCAATATGATCACCCCACATTCTTCTAAACTCTAATAAGTAAAGGTCTAACCTGTTTAAGCTACACTTGATAAGTCAACCCCTTCATTCCATGAATCAGCCTCGTGAATTACTTTGGAACTGTCTCCTGTAGGATTGAGCAAAAATCCCCGTTCATCTAAAATACTGGACAAAACCTTGGACTTTTCAAAACTTTTAAAATTGAAGCTGGAATGCGTTCTGTGGAGAATACACAAACACACCTCACAGAACTGAGATGGCTGTCTGGAACCATTGTTTAGCCTGGAATTCCAATCTACATCTCCTTTCTGAGAGGACAACCAACCAAAACTAACAAATAATTGTATTCATTGTTGGAGGCTTGAAGTAGTAGCCCTTTTACACAAGACACTTTGCCTAACTTTGATTTATTCAATCTGAAAAATGTAATTAAACTGATATTGCGGTAGATTTATATGTAATTTTTAAAAATGAAAACAATAACATTCCTTTTTCATGAACTGCTGTTTCTAATGAATTTGAGTTAACAAAATAACCTCTTTATTAATCAATGCCCAAAATTAACATACATGTGGCATTCAGTATTTTAGATGAATGGGGATTTTTGCTCAATCCTACAGGAGACAGTTCCAAAGTAATTTACGAGGCTGATTCATGGAATGAAGGGGTTGACTTATCAAGTGTAGCTTAAACAGGTTAGACCTTTACTTATTAGAGTTTAAGAATGTGGGGTGATCATATTGAAACGTACAAGATTCTGTAGGAACTTGACAGGGTGAATGTTGAGAACTTGTTTACACGAGTGGGGGAATCTTGAATTAAAGGACACGTTAAAGATTAAGGGGGACTCATTTAAAACTGAAATGCAAAGGAATTTCTTCTCTCAGAAGGTAACGAATGTCTGAAATTCTCTGCCCCCCATGAACTGTGGAGATTAGATCACCAAAAGTATTTAAAGAGGAGGTAGATACATCTTAAGAATCGGAAAGTTGAGAGTTCAGACTACCCAGCGCAGACAATATGGAGCCTACAGAGGTACTGGACATTCAGCCTCAATCAAAATTCGTTCCAATACTTCAACCATTGGAAAACCAATTAACCTCAAAAGAGAACATCAAGTATAACTTTCAGCTCCAATCTCATGGGAAGAGCTTTTGTTTTCAACAACAAGCTTCTGCACTAACAGGCATCCACCCCAACAAGCAGCTTCAGAACCAAGAACCACGGAGGCCAGACAGAGAAGCTGAACTGGGAAGCCAAACTAAGAGCATCATTGGAACAAAGGACCCCCAAGAAGGGGAAGCCAACTGAGCACTTTCCAAACAAGAGCTTCCAGACACGGGTCTGTTCCAAACCAAGAGAACCAGAGGCAAGAACCTCAGCAACCGGGCATATTTTAAAACTGCATTTTCCTCAGTTTTGAGCTGAAACTCCTGTGACGCCAAAGTTCTGACCTAGCTAGCAGGGAGGGAAGGCAGGGGTGACAGTGCATTGGGACCCCAAGAGTAGGAAGCCTGATTAAAGATTCTATCACTTAAACTGTTGCATTTAGGTTCTATCGTGTTTAATCTAGCTAAAAGTGTATTTAATAGTATTGCTGTCTTCTGTATAGTTGATTGTGTCAATTTCCCTGTTTGTTGCATTTACCTATATTTTCTTGTATTATATTTACCTTTTGTATTTTAAATAAACATACAGATTCTTTTACCCTGAAACAGTTCACATTCCCTAAGTAGGTCCAGTGTCTAGAAGCAGGGATCTGTGGGTATTTCGAACCATTTAAACATCAAAAATAATTGATTACAAACCAGAACCCTACACTCCAAATGCATCCTTTCTTAAAAATGGACGCCAAATCTGTACACAATACCCAAGATGTTGTCTCACAAACACTGTGTACTGTTGTAACAAGATGTCCCTATTTTCTAACTCTAACTCCTTCGCAATAATTACCAAAATTTTAATTGCCTTCTTAATTATTTGCTGCATGCGTATGCTAACTTCTTTTGTTTTCATGCACAAGAGCACTCAACTCTTTCTATGCTGCTCCATTTTAGATAATAGTCTGTCTTTTGATTCTTCCTACTAAGTGTGCATGACCTCATATTTTCCTACATTCAACTCCATTTGCCAAGTTTTTGTCACTCACTCAACCTACCTATATCCTCTTGCAGATTCCATATTACAACGTGCCCTCCCACCTATATTTGGATCATCAAACAATATTGGATACATTACTCTCAGTTCCCTCTTTCAAATAATTAATACAGATAGGAGATACTTGAATCCCTAAGACTGATCCTTCTCGTACTCCACTGGTTACATCTTAGCAACCTAAAAAAGACACATTAATTCCAACTCTCTGTGTTTTAACTAATCCTCAACCCACACTATTACATTACCCCCAATATTGTAAGTTCCTATCTTGTACATTAAGCTTGTATGTGGCACCATATAGAATGCCTTCTGGAATTCCAAATACACTTCATCTACCAGTTCCTTTTTATCAACTCTGCTTGTTATGTCCACAATGGACTTCAGTAAATTTGTCAAATGTGATTTCCCTTTCACAAAGCTATTTCAAAAAATAGTATTGTTAGAGACTCAGCATAAAAGGCATAAATTGCATGTGTATTTTTTTCTGCATAGATCCTGTAGATGTTATAAATTCATATAACAATTTAGGATGTCACATGTATGTTAATTTTGGGCATTGATTAATGGTTATTTTGTTAACTCAAATTCATTAGAAACAGCAGTTCATGAAAAAAGGAATGTTATTGTTTTGATTTTTAAAAATTACATATAAATCTACCACAATATCAGTTTAATTACATTTTCCAGATTGAATAAGTCAAATTTAGGCAAAATGTCTTGTGTAAAAGGGCCACTACTTCAAGTCTCCAACAATGAATACAATTATTTCTTAATTCAGGTGGTTTTAACACTAACCTCATTGCTAACCATACTGAGTGGGAGTCAGCAGGGGTTTCCCCTCTCAGTATGATGAGACAACTCAGTAATAATTAGTTTTGGAAAAATAGCAGTATTCTGCTATCTCTTATCTTACGTGTGTACCTGTATTAGAATTACAGTTTGTGACATCATTATCAATACAACTCAGATTGTTATAGTGATTTGATGGGACAACTACTAGGTAACTGCTAGTTGTATTGCTCATAACTTAGTGAGGTGTGTTGTGTTATGTCTTATGGTCAGTATGTCAGTATGCCTTTAAGAGACATGCTAATGGCATCATCCCTAGTCGTTACATATATGGGACCTTAAGTAAAATTCTCATACTCCATCTTAACTCAAATCGCTTGAAGCATGACACTATTGGAAATATGCTCCACGGTTGCAACCTCATAGTTTAATACCAGTCTAGATACTTGCATACTTTTGAAATGCAGTGTTTATACATGTTAATTCCTTTTATTAGACATTCATTGGATTCTTCAATATCATGATATCTATGCTCGGTTTCTTATTTTATGGGAGATAACATAAGCACTACTTTGTTGTAAAACATCCTATTGTATGTAAACTCACACCAATAAACAACAGCTGCACATTCACAAAATAAAGGTAAACTAGAAAACTGAAGTTGCATTTGTCTTCACTGATTCAATATAAAGTGCTTCCAGTCTGAAATGTCCCCAATAATTGTCATCTTTCAGTTCCTGCTTTTAAGCCCATCCTGTCCATGGAAGATTAATTTCAACCATATAGCATCAATGTGGAGCCTTGCAAAAATATTCCTGACAATTCTAGTATATAGGTTGTACCTCTCTGTCCACTGTCAGTAACATCTTTGCATGAATTCTAATGTTAATCTGAGCCCTGTCCTCGATGGAACATTCTTTCTGAATTCTAAGTAGTTGGCTGGAAGAACATTAATTTAGGATATGAATTGGCTGACATTATTTTAGAAAATATAAGATGAAGCTTGCTCCTTTGGGGATTTTACAGATGTACCAGAGAGTTGAAATCACTTCAATATAATTTACCTGGATTTGCAGAAAGCTTTTCACAAAGTTTCATGTGAAGTAAAATTTATTGATGTTATAGAAATCACAGAAAGTTCATGATACAGGAAGCTATTCAGCCTATCAACTCTGTGTCAGTTGATGAAGAGCAGATACCTTTCTGCACCTGGTCTATAACCCTGTAGGCAGTGGTCATAGCTGTTCAAGTAGACATCCAAGTACTTTTTAAACACGGCGAGAGTTTCTACATCTACTAACCTTTGAGGCAGTGAACTCCAGGTCACTAGCATGGTCTAAGTGGAAATCCTTTCTCATCTTCAATCGAATCCTTCTGTTCTTTAATTTGTACTACCTGATTTTTTTAACCATTCTGCTGTAGTAAATAGGTAATCCTTAATTCCTCTATCTTGGACCTTCACAATTTTACATGCCTAAGTTAAGTTACCTCCTACCTTCTGGTCCAAAGAAAACAAACATAGTTTATCCAATCATTCCTGATGGATAACATTTTCAAGCCCTAACAATATCGTCATAAAGTTCTTTTGCAATCTCTCCATTGTAATTACATCATTCCTCTAAATGTGGTGACCACAACTCAATACGGTGATCAAGTTGGAGTCTTCAATTTTAACATAACCTCTCTGCTCTTTAGTTTCCTACCTTCCCCAATAAAGGTAAGAATGTTATATCCCTATTTAGCCACCGTATTGACCTGTTCTGCAAGCTTTATGCAGCTACAGACATATACCTAATATTCTCCCTGTTCACCAATTATTGTCCTCCCAAGTTGCGTCAACTGAAGGATTTGTTGCAGTGAAGCCTAGTGAGTTTTCTCACTATATCTTACTCACCAAAGTAAGTACCTACAATGCCCTTATGCGTCTCTCAGGTCCAATCTCTGCCCATTTCATCATGTGCTATTCCAAGAAAAACTCAACCTTTAGCAGGTATCCCAGAATTCACCAGCATGTTTTGCACTCACATCATTTTTAAAAGCCTATTCTGCACCCATACAAGCACTGTTAGTCCAGTGCTGCCCTGCAAGGTGGCTAAAATTGGCCCCAGATGCAGTTGACAACAGGAAATCAGCACCCTGCATTGCAACAAGGGTTCTGGAGATCTTATGGATGGGTGGGTCAATATAGAATTTCCCGTGGCCCCCAGGACCTGTAGTATGACAGCCTGGTCCAGGGGTGCGACCTGAGTCAGTGCAGTTTCAGCAATTTGGAAAAGTGCCCAGCACTGTAGGAAGAATAGCATGCACAGTAGCACAGTGGTTAGCACTGCTGCCTCACAGCGCCAGAGACCCGGGTTCAATTCCCGCCTCAGGCAACTGTTTGTGTGGAGTTTGCACATTCTCCCCGTGTGTGCGTGGGTTTCCTCCCACAGTCCAAAAATGTGCAGGTTAGGTGAATTGGCCATGCTAAATTGCTCATAGTGTTAGGTTAAGGGGTCAATGTAGGGGAATGGGTCTGGGTGGATTGTTCTTCGGAGGGTCGGTGTGGACTTGTTGGGCCGAAGGGCCTGTTTCCACACTGTAAGTAATCTAATCAAGAAGATCAATGTCCTTCTCCACTCCACCATGTAAATGCCAACATCTTCTGTCTGATATCTCACACTCACTCTATCTTGGCTACTGTACACAGCTCATGCTTTACTACTCTCAATGTTGCCTGTAAGATTTTTCTATTGCTCTCACCCACTCCAGTCCCCAAAATCAAAAACCAAAACCATACACACTTGCTCAGGACACCTTCCCACCTGCGCTAATAGAAACAGCTGCACCAACCTACCTGCCTCTCTTTTGTTCCGTGAGGAAAACAATAGAAGCTGTTGACATTTGATGTGCTACTTGTCACAGATTCATAGAGATGTATGCTTCGGAAACAGACACTTCGGTCCAACTTGTCCATGTCGACCAGATCATTTAGCTCCTCACCCTGGTTAAGACAGATAGATAGATTTTTATCTAGTAATAGGTTAACAGGTTATGGGGAGTGGGCAGGAAAATGAGTTGAAGCCAAGATATGTTGAGAGTGTGTTGCTGGAAAAGCACAGCAGGTCAGGCAGCATCTGAGGAGCATGAAAATCGATGTTTTGGGCCACAGCCCTTCATCAGGAATGAGAGATCAGCCATGATGGTATCAAATGCCAAAGCAGGCTCGAAGGGCTGTGTTGCCTACTCCTGCTTCCTAGTTTTTACCTTTTCATGTTCTTATGTTAAGAGGAGAGGATCCTGAATTTGCCCACCCTGAGCTAGACCTGGACGGTATCAGAGACTGCCCTAAACTTACTGTGCTGGGATCCCCTGACCAAAGGCTATCCCACCTTCACTTGACTGAGGCCTGCTGACAATTATGGCAAGCAGGCGAAAGTGAGGACTGCAGATGCTGGAGATTAGAGTCAAGATTAGAGTAGTGCTGGAAGAGCACAGCAGGTCAGGCAGCATCCGAGAAGCAGGAAAATGGACATTTCGGGCACGAGCCCTTCATCAGGAATCCAGAATTCCAAATGAAGGGCTGCTGCCCAAAACGTCAATTTCCCTGCTCCTCGGATGCTACCTGACCTGCTGTGCCCTTCCAGCATCACTCTAATTATGGCAAGCATCCTAGCTTTATGTCTGCACCAAACAGTGCGGCAAGATGGCAATACTATGAGCTTGGTATCTTTGGCTGAGGGACGGAGAGCTCAAAAGCAAGGCAGTGATGCTGTGAAAATTTAGGTAGGGTCAAATTGAGTGAGCCCAATGACAGCAAGCAAAGAGTCCAGTCTATGAGCTGAGTGTGTGCTCCTGAGTGGTCAGAGTACTGCAGCAGCATGACAATGATAGTTGCCAATGCAGCCAAAAGTGTAGTACTGGCACATGTCAGATGCCCATGTCTGAGCATATGGTGTGTGCGTGTGTATGTGTCTGGTGTCTATGAGTCATGCCCTGACATGTTGCAGCCTATTTTTCAACATTGATGTTATTTGGAGCAAGCGATGAGTTGATTCTGTTAAATGCTTGCTTTAGTTTTTTTTGCTGAGTTTTCCCAATGTCAAGCTTGTTTAGTGAGTTTGGTAAAATGAGGGGCTAAATTTTAATGAGGTGAGTTATGGCTTTAACAAAGTGTTTAACAAGCGTTAATCCCCATCAATTGGCATCTCACTGCTGTCTATCAAGAATCTTGTCACACCACTTGAGAAAAGTATTAAAGGTAAAGTCAAAACGGCTCAACATTGAGATGCGCTTCACCAGCCTAGTTCCCTAATTCTGCCACACATCTCACCAAAGCCCACATCACTCAGACCTGTCTCTGAGTTTTTGAATATTTTCAAGACATAGATCATTGTAAAAGCAAGGTGGTAAAAATGCGTCAGGATAGGTTGGAATGTGGATTTGAGATTGTTACCAAATCAGCCATGATGTTATTAAATGGTGGAGCAGACACCTTAATTGTATCTTCTTATGGTCATATTTCTGCGCAAGCAAGATGGCGGCAGAGTAGAGCGCCTGACCGGAACACGTCCACTCCGGCCGCTTGTCTTTCTTCTTCTTTCCTCTTTTCTCGCTTTTTTCTTTTAGTTCTTCCAGTTTTTTTTCATTCCCTACTTACCTTCTGAAGGGAGCTCGGTTGTGGATGCAGTAGCAGCGACGGCAGTGGCTGGGGAACCTTAGTAACCGGCCATGAGGCAGCTGGTGTGCTCGGGCAGAACTCTGGCAGTCAGGGGTATCTCAGCTTCATGGATGGCCAGAGCATGACTCTGCAGCAAGGCGCTAACCTGGCAACAAAGCATGATTGCACCTGGGGCCTGGTGCAAGCCCGTCAACGATGAGGCAGCAGTGGTGAAAGCTGGTAGCAGCAACAATCAATCATGAAGGATGACAGCAGGAGCAAAGCCTGGTGTGTCCAATGAAGGTCAGCAATGGTGGTCAGTGGCAAAGGCAGCTGATGAGCATGGGTGGGGCTTAGTCCAATGCAGGTAAAAGGATGCCCAGCACAAGAGAGAGTGAATCTTCTAGGGGAAAGCCAAGCTTGGAGCATCTGCAAGCCCATAACTTAAGAAAAGACTGTAATGTTTGACTTTGTAACTTTATTTCTATACTTTTCTACTTTTATACTAAAAAGATGGCAGTGCTGAACTTTTTAAATTTATTTATTTATCTACTTCTGCAACTAAGATTTTGTATTTAGGTAGCTTGTACCTAAGATGGTACCGTGTATGGTGACATTGCACACTTTTCAGTCCTGATGAGGGGTCAAGTCCAAAACATTGACTCTCTTGCTCCTCAGATGCTGCCTGACTTGCTGTACTTTTTCCAGCACCACACTTTATCGACTCTGTCTTTTCCAGACTGCAGTCCTCACTATCTCCACTGTACTCTTGTACCCCATACTGAGTACCAGTGATAATCAAACCTAAATCTAAATTTAAATCTAAATCTAAATCTAAATGTCTTCCTGCCATTAAACCAATGTAGATCCCAATTGCGATATCCTTGAATTTCAAGGAATCTTTTTGTTTTTGGAAAGCTTGCCATGTGAGATCTTTCCAAAAGTGAAAAATCCATGTAACTCCATGCACTGTAGTGCTCTCATTAACCCCACATGTCAATCATTACAAAATAATTGTTAATCAGAGAAGAACTTCCATTCACAAATTAATGCAAACTTTCCTTGACTAATCTGTGCTATTCTAAATGGATTTCTCAAAATCGATCACGGGAATTTGTTCACAGTCAAAGTTAAACTATAATTACCCAGATTATTAATCACTCTTCTTTGAAACATTGGCCTCCCTTTGGCAAACAACCAATCCTCTGGCATTTTTCCTATAACCATTGAGGATTGAAATATGATAATCAGAGCTTTGACAACCTCCTCCCTTGTTTGTTTTTTCTAACAACCTGGGATACATTCTTTCTGATACTGGTGATTTATTTATTTTAAATGATCCAAAATCTTCCAATAGTTCTTCTCTGACAGAGTTTAAACCATCCAATATTTCAGTCTCTTCTTGCTTAACCATTATCTCATCATTGCTTCCCACCTTTATGAACACAGGCTCGAAATATTCATTAAGAACATTACCCACATCATTTACCTCCTAATAGGGTCTAGATTAGAGTGGTGCTGGAAAAGCACAGCAGGTCAGGCAGCATCCGAGGAGCAAGAAAATCGATGTTTCAGGCAAAAGCCCTTCATCAGGAATGGAGGCAGGGAGACTCCAGGGTGGAGAGATAAATGGGGGGAGAGCTGGGGAGAAGGTAGCAAAGAGTACAATAGGTGAATGGGCGTGGGGATGGAGATGATAGGTCAGAGAGGAGGGTGGAGCGGATAGGTGGGAAGGGAGATTGGCAGGTAGGACAGGTCATGGGGACGGTGTGAGTTGGAAGTTAGGAACTGGAGTAAGGTGGGGGGAGGGGAAATTAGGAAACTGGTGAAGTCTACATTGATGCCCTGGGATTGAAGTGTTCCGAGGTGGAAGATGAGGCGTTCTTCCTCCAGGCGTCGGGTGGTGAGGGAGCGGCGGTGGAGGAGGCCCAGGACCTGCATGTCGTCAGCAGAGTGTGAGGGGGAGTTGAAATGTTGGGCCACAGGGCAGTGTGGTTGATTGGTGCGGGTGTCCCGGAGATGTTCTCTAAAGCGCTCTGCGAGGAGGCGTCTGGTCTCCCCGATGTAGAGGAGACCGCATTGGGAGCAACTGATACAAAAAATTACATTGGTGGATGTGCAGGTGAAACTTTGATGGATGTGGAAGGCTCCTTTGGGGCCTTGGATGGAGGTGAGGGAGGAGGTTTTGCTGCAGGTTTTGCAATTCCTTCGGTGGCACTGAAACGTGCCAGGGCAGGTGGGTGGGTTGTTGGGGGCTGTGGACCTGACCAGGTAGTCACGGAGGGAATGGTCTTTGCGGAAAGCGGAAATAGGTGGGGAGGGAAATATATCTCTGCTGGTGGGGTCCATTTGGAGATGGCGGAAATGTCGGCGGATGATTTGGTTTATGCGAAGGTTGGTAGGGTGGAAGGTGAGCACCAGGGGGGTACTGTCCTTGTTACGGTTGGAGGAGTGGGGTCTGAGGGCAGAGGTGCGGAATGTGGACGAGATGCGTTGGAGGGTACCTTTAACCACGTGGGAAGGGAAATTGCAGTCTCTAAAGGAGGAGGCCATCTGGTGTGTTCTGTGGTGGAACTGGTTCTCCTGGGAGCAGATATGGCGGAGGCAGAGGAATTGGGAATACGGGATAGCATTTTTGCAGGAGGTAGGGTGGGAAGAGGTGTAATCCAGGTAGGTGTGGGAGTTGTTGGGTTTGTAAAAAATGTCAGTGTCAAAGTCGGTCATCATTAATGGAGATGGAGAGGTCCAGGAGGGGGAGGGAGGTGTCAGAGATAGTCCAGGTGAATTTAATGTCAGGGTGGAATGTGTTGGTGAAGTTGATGAACTGCTCAACCTCCTCGCGGGAGCACGTGGTGGCATCGATGCAGTCATCAATGTAGCAGAGGAAGAGGTGGGGAGTGGTGCCGGTGTAACTAAGGAAGCTGGATTGTTCTACGTAGCCGACAAAGAGACAGGCATAGCTGGGGCCCATACGGATGCCCATGACTACCCCTTTGGTCTGGAGGAAGTGGGAGGATTTGAAGGTGAAATTGATAAGGGTGAGGACCAGTTCAACCAAACGAATGAGAGTGTCGGTGGAAGGGTACTGTTGGAAATGTCAGGAGAGGACGAAACAGAGGTCTTGCAGGCCCTGGTCATGGCGGATGGAGGTGTAGAGGGACTAGATGTCCATGGTGAAGATGAGGTGTTGGGGGCCGGGGAAACGGAAGCCTTGGAGGAGGTGGAGGGTGTGGCTGGTTCTCGAATGTGTACAAGGACAGAACCCCCCTGGTCCTACCCTTCCACCCTACCAACTTTCACATAAACCGCATCATCCGCTGACATTTCCGCCACCTCCAAACGGTCCCCACCACCAGAGATATATTTCACCACTCCTTTCTGCATTCTGCAAAGACCATCCCCTCTTTGACTACCTGGTCAGGTCCATACCCCCCAAAAACCCATCCACCCATCCTGACACGTTCCCCTGCCACCATAGGAATTGCAAAACCTGCTCACACACCTCCTCCCTCACCTCCATCCAAGGCCCCAAAGGAGCCTTTCATATCCATCAAAGTTTCACCTGCACATCCACCAATGTCATTTATTGTATCCGTTGCTCCCGATGCAGTTTCCTCTACATTGGGGAGACCAGACTCCTCCTCGCAGAGCGTTTTAAGGAACATCTCCGGGACACCCGCACCAATCAACCCCACCGCCCCGTGGTCCAACATTTCAACTCCCCCTCCCACTCTGCCGACGACATAGAGGTCCTGGGTCTCCTCACTACCTGACACCTGGAAGTCAAATACCTCATCTTCCGCCTCGGAACACTTCAACCCCAGGGCATCAATGTAGACTTCAACAGTTTCCTCATTTCCCCTCCCCCCCAGTTCCTAATGTCCAGCTGAGCACCATCCCCATGACCTGTCCTACCTGCCAATCTCCCTTCCTACCTATCCGCTCCACCCTCTCCTCTGACCTATTACCTTCATCCCCACCTCCATCTACCCATTGTACTCTTTGCTACCTTCCTCCACCCTCCTCTCTGACCTATCACCTCCATCCCCACCCCGATTCATCTATTGTACTCTTTGCTACCTTCTCCCCAGCCCCACCCCCTCCACCCCCCATTTATCTCTCCACCCTGGAGGCTCCCTGCCTCCATTACTGATGAAGGGCTTTTGCCCGAAACATCGATTTTCCTGCTCCTTGGATGCTGCCTGACTTGCTGTGCTTTTCCAGCACCACTCTAATCTAGACTCTGGTTTCCAGCATCTGTAGTCCTCACTTTTGCCTACCTCCTAATAGGTCCTACTCTTTCCTTAATTATCATTTACTGTTTACATTTTCTTTGTCTGACGTGTGAGTACTTTTTCATCATCTCCCCCTTGCTTTCCTTTCATTGACTTTAATTTCGTTGATTCGGAGGTGCCGGTGTTGGACTGGGTTGGACAAAGTTCAAAATCACACAACAGGTTTATTTGGAATCACCAGCTTTCGAAGCTGATGAAGAAGCAGCACTTCAAAAGCTAGTGATTCCAAATGAACCTGTTGGACTATAAGCTGGTCTTGTGTGATTTTTAACTTAATTTCATTGTAATCTACTAGGTTTTCTGTAGTTTAAGTTCATGGTAGCTCTCATTAACTTTTCTTTTTTGCCTTGAATTGAGATCATTGACACAAATGTTTTCTCCCACAAGTATGCTTCAATCCCTTAAAAGAAAATCTAGAATTGACTCCACCCCCACCAATCCCTCTTGTTTGGCTTGTCACACACTGGCTAAAATGTTCCCCTCAAAGCGATTGAAGAGCTTTGTGTCCTTTGTCATTTTTACACTGCTAAAAATCATGAAGATCCAGTGTTGAAGAATGGAGCAGACATAAATTTGACTACGCACCTGAAACAGGGAATTGCAGTGATGGTATTTTGTCACACTGGGTGGAGTAGCCAAAATTGAGTGGAGTTTCACTGTGTTGATATCTCTGTTGTTTCCTGTTTATGCAAATGACCCAGATTCTGAAAGTAACTGCAAAATTAACTAATTTGGAGAAGATACTGAAGTGGAATAGGCCAAACTTAACAAAACAAGGCTTGATGCATGTTCAAAGCGGATTATTAAATTAAGCTGTGGTCACGTAGAAAGAAAGTAATCACAACCAGCATCTAAGCTATATGGTGAGGCATTTTCTTAAAAAGAAAATGAAACGTTGGGAAATATAAGCAAAATGATTGTTTATAGAAAACCATAAGAAGTAAGAGCAGGAGTAGGCCATTTGTCTATTCAAGTCAAGTCCTCCATTCAACAAGATCACGAGTGATCTTCTTCCACTCCATCTTTCTATTCTATTCCCATATCCCTTCATTCCCAATATATGGTTCTCAATCAAACAATGTTTTGATTTTTAAATTTTCTTCCTTCTTTATTTCCTGTAACATTCTCCAGCTTCACAACTATTTTGCACTCATCCATTTCTGGCCTCTTGAGCTAATCCAATGTTGATAGATCCACTCTTGCAGTTAGAATTCCTTCCCACCCTTCTCCACCTGTCTATCTCACTGTTATCCTTAAAACTACCTCTTTCAACATGTATCTGGCCAACTGATCTATTGTCTTCTCACGGGGCTTGATTTCATATTTTCTTACACAAAGGTTCACGTGTTACACCCTAGAAGACATATGATTTTGCACAGTGTCCAAATACACAGTTTAAGTGGGAGCTTTATTTCAGTTAACCAATCACTTCACTGATTACCAGCTCTCTATGTTTATACAATCAATCATCTTTGTATCCTGTTTGGCCACAGGTGAGGCCCCAGAGGACTGTACAATAGCCAATGTTGTCCAATGTTTAAGAAGGGCAGCAGTGATAATCCTGGAAATTAAAGACTTGTAAGTCTCACATTGATGGTAGGGGAATTATTGAAAAAGATTCTCAGAGACAAGATCAATATACATTTAGAAGCAAATGGACTTATTAGCAATAAATAGCCTGGTTTTGTAAGGGGAAGGTTGTGCCTCACTAACTTGATTGAGTTTTCTGAGGAGGTGACGAAGGTAATTGATGAGGAAAAAATGGTTGATGTTGTCGACATGGACCTCAGCAAAGTCTTTGATAAGGTCCTTCATAATGTGAAGGTGCCGGTGTTGGACAAGGTCAAAAATCACAAGACACCAGGTTATTGGTCCTTCAGATTTATTTGAAAACATAGCTTTTGGAGCATTGCTCTGTCATCGGGTGTTAGTGAAAGAGGAAGACACAGAATATATATGAAAAGATCAAAATGTCATACAACTCATGCAAACAAATTGAACACAGATAAGATGGCTCTTAAATCTTTAATCAGTTAGAATGGAGTGCAGGTTTCAATTAATTAATATGCAAAGCCCAGAATTTGTTTCAAGTCACTGTCCTGAGACAACTTAAGGTGTTCTCAGTATAAAGGAGGTGACACCTCCAATCTAAAAATGTATTTTAGGCATGAGAAATTGTTTGGAGTCTGACTGATTTTTACTTCCAAAGGAGAAGTTTATAAACACCACTTCAACGGATTGTCTTTGTGTGCTTTTTGAGCAAAACAGAATGTATCTGCAAATATAAATCTGCAAATGCAAATTCACCCCACAGATTTATATGTGCGTGCATCTGTATATACATGTGAAGGTGTGGGGTGGGGGGGGGAGAGAGAGAGAGAGAGAGAGAGAGAGAGATAGAGGGAGAGAGAGTGTGTGTGCGTGAGAGAGAGACAGAGAAAGAGAGAGACAGCATGTGTTTGTGTTTGAGAGATTGTGTGTGCGTCTGAGGGAGTCTATACACCTGAGAGAGTGCGTGTGTTTGAGAGATACTGTCTGTGTCTGTGTGTGTGATTGGGAGGGAGGTGTGGCCTCTGTACGATTGTTGTAAGGCATTGACACTTCTTTATTCTAACCCATTGTAACAAAAATTAACATACCATGAGCTTTCAAAACTCTTTGATGTTAACTTTTTGCTTCATGTTTAAAACACCCAGATTCCTTTGAATGCAAACATTCAAACATTTCAAACACAAGCAAAAACAGATATTGCTAGAAAAGCTCAGCAGCTTTGATAGCACCTCTGGAGAGAAATCGAGTTAGTGCTTCAGGTCCAGTGATCTTTCCTCAGAACAATCCCAAAGTCTAAATCCTCTGTCAAGCCCAAGTGGAGGTTACTGTCAGTCAAGGGGTTCCCATGCAATCAGTCAAGGGGATACCAGTCTGAAGTATGGGCACAATCAGTTGGCTGCTCAGGGCAGTCATGGTCAGGATCCTGTCCTCATAGGGGAGGAGGAGTCAAATGTCAGGTATCCCATTGTTATGGACTCGGCTAGACCCCCTCAAAACATTTCAAGAAAGTTGCCCAGACCCTAACTTTGCTATTTGTTTTAAGCAAGTATAAGGCGGATAGTCTAGGAGTGATGCAGTTGACCCAACACTTAGTTTTAAATAAAACAGCATTTATTTGCATGATTACCAAATGAAACACAAACAAAAGACAACTGAATATAGAATAATTTAATCTGTCTGAAAACCTAACAGAGTATTCCAACTTAATGATGCTATTCCAAATACTTGCAACAATCCCCATTAACATCTCTAAGCAAAACCGGAAAAATCAAACACAGGGTCTTACAAGAGAGAGAGAGAGATGGAGAGATTCAGCATGGAACACCTTCTTCCATGTAGCTGTTTCTTGGACCAGCTGCCTCAAAACTGACTGATTGCTAAAACCAAACCAAACCAGAGAAGCTCAGCTGGGAAAACTGGCCACTTCTCTTTCCCTGTACAAGTGTTTTTTTTTAACTTGAAAGCCTTTTCCCGGAGGAAGCATCTGTTAGCTCTAATCAAATTGGCCCTAAAACCCATCGAAGCTAGACCTCTCAGCAAATCTCCGTTTATGAGCCCTCTGAGAAAAAGACCAAGGACAACAGAACCTTGTTAAATGAGCAGCATCATCACACCATTACCTGCCTCAGCTATTTCTGCCGCTGTGCCATTTTATCCTGGAATGAGGCAAAGGGAGGGATTGAGTGAGATGAAAGTGGCTGGCACAGCTGTTAGTGCAGGTGTTGGGGGTGGGGGAATGTGGTGTGGACTCCCAACTGAATGAGTAGGAAGCAGAGGCCACGTGGAACCTCTCTCTCCCTCTCACACACAAACACACACATATGCACACACACACCTCTGCCTCTGTATAAAAATTATATGCACCGTTTTGTGTACAGTACCTCCGCATTCTGGCCCCTGAAACCATTTTTGTAATGATGGAGAAGCTCTCTGTCTTAAATTCAGGCCAAATTATTTGTTCAATGTATCTATCATTTCCTTATTCTCACTATAATTTCTCTTATCTCTCTCTCTCTAATTGGACATCTTCACATTCCCCTTTTGAGAATCTGATAGCCTCTTCCTGGAGCCTTCATACAACTGAGCTTAGACTTTCTCAGTTTAAATAACCCCTTCACAGTTTTAGCCAAACACTTTAGATCTGAAACTTCTAAACTAAACTCCTTAGCCTTCAACAAAATGTCCCAAACTAATACTAAAAAGCTTTCCCCCAAGGTGATGGTATTTCTCCTAAACCCAAAAGAATTCCAGAATCTTCTATGTGAAAGAATAATGCACTACATTGTTTACTTCGTTCACTCCCATATTCTCCTAATATAAAGAAATCCTCAGTTTTCTCCACAAAGCCCCTCTTTAATATTTTGTTTTAAAATAAATAGTTACAGCTACAGCAATACTTAAAGTTTAATCAATAAATTTCTTCAAACATACAGAAAGCCCACACGTAACTAGTCAAAATTCAATGCTCCAAATTAATGATATTAAAATATGTATCACACAACTCACCACACATCAATCCTAAAGTTCATTGGGTGCAGGTATACCTACAGTCTTGTGAGGAAGTGAACTTCTGGATTTTGATCCTGCGATAGTGAAGGAACAGTGTCTTATTTCTAAGTTTGAATGGTATGTCACTTGGAGGGGAACATGCTGGTGGTGGTGTTCACATGTACGTGCCCTTCCAAGCAATAAAGATTACAGACTTGGAAGGTGCTGTCAAAGGAGGCATGGTGAGTTGCTGTAGTCCATCTTCTCTCTGATGCTGCCACTGTGCAGCAGTGATGCAAGGAGTAAATATTCAAAGTGGCAAAAGGGCTGCAATTCAATGGGACTGCATTTGTCCTGGATAGTGATAAGCTTCTTGAGTACTACTGGAGGCAAGTGGGAAATATTCTATCACACTTCTGATGGTGGACAAAATTTAGGGAGTCGGGAGTCGAGTTACTGCAGAATTCATAGCCATTTCCTAGCTTTTGATCTGTTCACAGCCACAGCATTTATACTGCTAGTCTAGTCCTCAGTCAATGACAACCCCATGATTTTGAGACTGGTCATTATGTAATGGTAAATGTTTCTTTGTTGGAGATGAGCATTGCCTAACGGAAATCTGAATGTTGTCCAGGTCTTGCAGATGGACACAGACTGTTTTAGTATCTGAGCAGTTGTGATTGGCCCTGACCAATGAATGAATATGAGCAAATATCTCCACTTCTGACCTTATGATTGAAGGTCATTGATAAAGAAGCTGAAGGTGGTATTGCCTAAGAATGACTCTGAGGCCCCCCTGCACTGATGTACTGGAATGGAGATGATGAATCTCCAACAATACTGTGTTCAGTTCTGGGCTTCCTGCTATAGGAAATATTTTGTTAAATGGAAAGGTGCAGAAAAGATTTACATGGATGTTGGCGGGGTTGAAGTGTTTGAACTATGCGGAGAGGCTGAATAGGCTGGGGTTATTTTCTCTGGAGAGTCAGAGGCTGAAGGATGACTTTATAGAAGTTTATAAAATTAAAAGGATAGGGTGAATAGATAAGGTTTTTTTTTCCCAGGGTGGGGGAATCCAAAATTAGAGGGCATCGGAGGAAAGATTTAAAAGGGATCTAAGGAGTAACTTTTTCTTGCAGAGGACGGTGCATGTAGGGACTGAGCTGCTAGAGGAAGTGGTGAAGGCTGGTACAATTACAACATTAAAAGACATGGGTACATGAATAGGAAGGGCTCACAGGGATATGGACCAAATGCTGGCAAATGCGACCAGGTCAAATTGGGATGCCTGGTCGGCATGGACAACTTGGACCAAAGGGTCTGTTAGATATGACTCCAATAGATGGAGAGAACTACCACCCCCGCCTTCCCCCGCTCCCACCACTTCTCCAACTCTGATTGCCATTGATGCCAGTTTCACTATTTCAACTCTTTTGCCCATACTTGGACCACAGCTGCAATTAGGTCAGCAGTTGAACAACAGATTCATCCACCACAGGGACTCGATCAGGGTTGCCCCTCATCCAACCCATAATCTGTGGGAGTACTGATAGCTGGACTGCTACCAGGGCCCTATTGAGCATTGAGAGCTACACCCATGATATGCATTAGGCTGAACCAGCTGGGCCATAATTCTGGATCTCATAACGTCTGTCTAAACAAGGTTAGTATAGTCACTTGCTGAACTAGGTAGTCACCTAGGGTGAAATGATTTGGTAGAAGTGGCAAAACACTGCTGGCTCTTAAAAAATGAAGCTGAAAGCTGGTCAGAAACCCATGGCATTGCTGAAAGTTTGGAAGCAGAAATTCCCACACTGTTAGTTTCTCACAGTTTCTGAGTATGGGAAATTACTGCAGACTTGATTCTATGAAGTTGTGACTGGAAGAACAGTGGCAGCAGTGTGCACTATCACCAAGATGCAGTGCAAAAATTCACCAAAGACCCTTAGACAGCACCTTCCAAGCCCACAATCATCTCCATGTAGAAGAACTGGGGCACCAGATACATGGGAACAACACCACCTGCAAGTTCCCTCCAAGCCACTCACCATCCTTACTTAGAAATATATCAGCATTCCTTCACTGTTGCTGAGTCAAAATACTGGAATTTCCTCCCTAATGGCATTGTGGGTCAACTCACAACACATGGACAGCAGCCGTTCAAGAAGGCAGTAAGCAGGGATGGCCATAAATGCTGGCCAACCAATGATGCCCAACTTCCACAAATGAGCAAAATTAAAGCTGCTTCTCATATCACAGACTCACTATCCTGAGCTTTGCTGAGTTACAGTTACGTTTGTTGTTCTGTTACTGCTTGTCATGAACACACACCCTTGAACCTGGCAGAAAAGTTAAATGAGTTCAGGCAAGCAGCAGATTTACAGTTTGGAGGAGGCTGGAACCAAACCAGACCAGATAGACAAAATAATGTTTGAAAGGATAAAACTCAAACCTTGGTTAACAAACAACCAATGCCTAATTCCATAGGCATCTATTTTGATTAATCTGCAGTGTGCTTTTCTTGTCTATATATCCTGATTGTAAACAGAGTCATACAACTTGAAAGCAGACTCTTTGGTCCAACCAATCCACACTGATCATGTTCCCAAACTAAAGTTATCCTACCTGCCTGTGCTTGCCCCATATCCCTCTAAGAGTTTCCTATTCATGAACTTATTGAAATGTCTTTTAAATGTTGCAATTGTATCTGCATCCACCACTTCCTCTGCAGTTCATTCCACATATGACTCACCTTCTGTGTGAAAGAGTTGCCCCTTGGGTGAAAAATGTTGCATCTTTTCCAGTCTATTTTTATATCTCAAACCCTCCATTCCCAAAACATCCTTGTAAGTGTTATCTGAACTCTCTCTAATTTAATGATATCCTGCTTATAACAGAGTGTCCGGAATGCACACAGTACTCCAGAAGAGACCTCACCAATGTCCTGTACAATCTCAATATAGCATCCCAACTCCGATACTCAAAGGTCCAAACAATGTAGCATGCATGTTAATGCTTTCTTAACCACTCTGTCTACCTATGATGCACCTGAGCTTCCCTTTCTACAAACCTACCCAGGGCCCTACCATTGATTGTCCTTGTTTACATTACCAAAATGCAATACCTCACATTTATCGAAATTAAACTACATCTGCTACTCCTCAGCCCATTGACCTAATTGATCAATACCTCTTTATAATCTTAGATTTTTTTTCACTGTCCATTTTACTACCAACTTTGGTTTCATCTGCAAACTTACAAACCATGCTCCTCATCCAAATCATTTATATAAATGACAAACAAGAGTAGATCCCTGTGGAATACCACTGGTCACAGGCCTCCAGTTTGAAAAACAACCCTCCACCACCATCCTCTGTCGTCTAGTCAACAAGTCAATTTTGTATCCAAGTAGCACTGAATCCCATGTAATCAAACTTTACTAATTTGTCTATCATGCGGAACATTGTCAAGACTTTACTAACGTCCAACCAAACAACATCTATTGCTCTACCTTCATCAATCTTTTTAGTTAGTTCTTCAAAAAACTCAATCAAGTTTGTGAGACACAATTTTCCTTGCTCAAAACCATGCTGATAATCCCTAATCAATCCTTGCCTCTCTGAATGCATGTAAATCCTAACTTCTAGAATCACTTTCAATAACTTACCCACCACTGACGTCAGACTCACAGGTCTATAGTTTCCAGGCTTCTCCTTACAATCTTCCTTAAACAATGGCACAACATTAAGCACCCTCCAGTCCTCCTGTACTTCACATGTTTTTATAGATGAAACTAATATTTCTGCTAGAGACCCCATAATTTCTTTTCTAACTTCCAACGACATCCTGGGATACACTTGACCAGGTCCTGGAGATGTATCTATCTTTATGTTTTCTAAGACCTTTGCACTTCCTGTTCCACAATGTGAACAGTTTTCAAAACATTAATATTTATTGTCGTGAGTTCTCTAGCCTTCATTTCTTTCTCAACAGTAAGATGCGATATATTCCTTTAATATCTCTCCCACCTCCTGAGGTTCAACACTAAGACAACCTTGTTGACCTTTAATGCATCCTACTCTTTCTAGTTGCTCTCTTGCTCTTAATGCATTTGGAGAATCTTTTTGGATTATCATTAACCTTATCTGCCAAGGCTATCTCATATCCCCTGTTTGCCTTCCTGATTTCCTTCTTAAGCATGCCCATACACTCTTTATACACTTCAAGAGATTCATTTGATCCCATACATAGCTAATATATATTTCTCTTTTATTCTTGCCTAGTACCTCAATCCTTATCTTCATTCATCACTCCCTAATCCTACCAGCCTTGCCTTTCACTCTAATGGGAACATAATGCCTCTGAACTCTGGTTATGACACTTTAAAGGCCTCCGACAATGTAAGTCCTCCCTTTACTTGTGAAAGCTCTATTCTAGCTGAAAATGTGTTGCTGGAAAAGCGCTTTTCCAGCAACACATTTTCAGCTCTGATCTCCAGCATCTGCAGATCTCACTTTCTCCTCAAAGCTCTATTCTAATCAACTTTTGAAAGTTCTTGGTTCATATACTTAAAACTTGCCTTTCTCCATTTAAGAATTTTATCTTTTATGGAAGACTTATCCTTTTCCATAACTATTGTAAAACTAATAGTAATATGACCTCTAGTCGCAACGCGTTCTCCTACAAACACTTCAGTCACTTGCCCTGCCTTATTTCCCAAGAGAAAGTCAGATTTTGCTCCTTCTTTAGGAGGTACATTTACATATTGATAAGGAAAATTTCTTCAACTATTTAACAAATTCTTCACTATCACACTTTTAATATGTTGGCAACCCCAGTCAATGTTTGGAAAATTAAAATCCACTACTATTATAACCTTATTATTCTTACATATATTTGGGACTTTTCTTTACATATTTGCTTCTCAATTTCCCTCTGACTAATGCCTATAGTACAATCCCAACAAGGGGATCACCCCTTCGTATTTCTAATTTCAACCCATATATTTTCACTAAATGATCCCTCAGAAATATCTTCTCTACTACAATAGTAATGATTTCCTTAATCAAAAATGCCACCGTCCCCTCCCTTCTTGCCTCCTTTTATTCCCTTCTTATAACATCTAAAACCCGGAACATTGAGCTGCCAGTCATCCTTCCTTCAACCAAGTTTCTATAATAGCTGCAATGTCCTAGTTCCATGTTCCCATATATGTCCTGAGTTCATTAGTCTTACCTGTAAGACCTTTTGCATTGAAATAAATGCAGTTAGATTCTTCAGTTACCTCATTCTCTGAACTTGCTCTTGTCTGTCTTTTCTAAATAACTTGCTCTTTTCTGATTCAGAACCATTTCCACCCTTCTTCGTATTTTCACTGTTACTTAGGAAGCTCCCAATACGCTTCCCCTGTCCCTCTATTTACAGGCTCCCAAAATAGTAAATCTTTCCAGAAAGATATTGGTCCCTTTCCAATTCAGGTGAAACCTATAACTCAACGACTCTATTCCTGAAGAAGGGCCTGTGCCCGAAACGTCGAATCTCCTGTTCCCTGGATGCTGCCTGACCTGCTGTGCTGTTCCAGCAATAAAGTTTCAACTTTGATCTCCAGCATCTGCAGACCTCACTTTCTCCTCTATGATTAACCCAACCAACACCTACCAAAGTCAACATTGACAAACAACCAGCCTTCCCGCATTATCATGGTTGATCTCAGACAAACTAACTCAGAATCTGCTTCTGCCATTCAGAACTTCACTTTTAGACCTCAGGGGCACCTTTGATTTGCAGGTTCTTGCAGATAGTGTACCTCTCCCTGACAAATGGTGCCCCTCCCCTGGACAGAGAGTGTCCCTTCCCCTTGACAGAGTGCCCCTTCCCTGGAAGACGGTGCCTCTCCCCCCCTGACATATGGTGCCCCACCCCTGACAGACAATGCCTCTCCCCACAACAGGCAATGCCCCAACCCCTGACAGACAATGTCCCACCCCCTTCCTTTAAACATACAGTGCCCTTCCCTGGGTCTGAAAATGCTCCTCCATTACGCCACCGACTCTTTGCCATTTGCATTTTCCATGGCCCACGGATACAGCCAACCTTCTACCTATTACGCACTTCTGTATTACGTGCTGTGGAACAAACTAAACGTTGGGGTACAATGCTGCAGCCAAACCTCCTTTCTAACCTTAAATAATAAACAATCACGCTTTTAACAGTCCCTGGTGGGGCACCAAAACAAACACACACTCAATATTTCAATGGGAACTTAACAAAATTAACCTCAGCTTTCACTTAAGGTTTTTTTTTCGTGTCAATGGACTCCACATGCTCTTTCTCCATGATGTAATCTCAGAAGAGGGGCAGACAGTCAAGAGATCTGAAACCCTTCACGGATCACCATCTGGATCAATGTTGATGGTCATCTTAGCCAGGTCCAGGAGGAGGTCCATCAATTATCTTGCTTCTCTTTGAATGGGGTATCTATAGGTTAGGAATATGGGTCTAGAGTGCAACTAAAACTTTAAAAGCAGTCCTTTAAAAAATATAAATAAAGGTCGCAACTGAGAACAATCTAACTAAATGCAGAATTTAGTTTCTCCAGGCGAGAAAGGTCTGCCATCCAATGAGCCTCTGTAAATATATCTGACTGCTGTATTCAGTCCACTCCAGGTCCCAATGGAAAGGGGTTATAGACAGTCTTATAGAGAACCCTCTACTGAGGATCTCTGCCTCCGGAAGGTAGGTATGACATTGTGTTCAGGCACAATCAGGCGACAAACAAAGTGAGGAAACACCTTCACAACATTTTGAAGGGAATTAACACAGGATGACTCTGATTAAGGATGTAGGATCACAGAGAAAGATTCACATCCCTACCCAAATATCAACCTTCAGATGGACTTGCACTCCTGTGCAAGTAAAGTCACTTTCTAGGTATGGATGCACATGGGCGGCTGACCAAACCCCTCCCCAACCTCTCCCTAGACAGGAGACTCAACAGCTCAGTAGTGTTCCAGTGTTGCTTTTGGTTCTAGAATAGCTCCTTGAGCTTTCTTTGTACAGTTATGACAAAGTCCAGGGGATGGACCAAAGTAACAAACTGGTACCACAACGTGGCACCAACTAGCTGGTTTATGACCAACATTCGATTCCAGTAAGACAATGCTCAGAGTAGTTCTGTCCACTGTCATAAATGAGTGACCATTTTGGCTTCCTGCTCTTGCCAATCCACAGGCTATAATTCCTCGTCAAGGGAAAAGTAGTCTTTTCATACAAATGATAATAAGCCTGAAACCAGTTAGTCAAACAGTGGAATCTCAAATGTACTATTCCCCAAGCACACAATTCCCCAAATTTCCCCAAACCTATTATTCACAAATCTATCATTATCCTCAAACATGCCACTCCCTAAATGCAACGTTTTTCCAAACATGCTGTTCTGATTTGGTGGGGATCTTGCAAGTGGGAATGCTGAAATGTTCATGCTCCTCTTTTCATTCTGAGTGGTGGAATGGTAGAGTGCCATCTTGTAGATGGCAAACACATACAGACATACCATATAGGCTGCTTTGTCCTCGATAGTGTCAAGCTTCCTCAGTGTTGTTGGAGCTGCACCCGTCCAGGCCAATGGAAAATATTCCATTGCATTCCTGATTCATGCCCTTGTTGAAAGGGAGTTAAAGTTAGTTACTATTTGTAGGGTAACTAACTTTTGGTGTGCATTTGTGGTTGCAGTATTTATGTGGGTAGTCCAGTTAAAATTTCTGGTCAATGGTCAATCTCTAAGCTGGTGATATCAGTAGAATCAACTGTAATGAATATTGAAGGCTAATGGTCATATGTTCACTTGTTGGAGATAGCCATTCCCTGGTACTTATATGGCACAAACATTATTTTCCAGCCTTTAATCCATGTCTGAATGCTGTCCAGTTCTTGCTGCTTCAGTCTCTGGAACTGTGATAGAACTGAGCATTAAGCATGGGAAATGACGTTAGATTCAGAGGGAGATATGTCACAGAGAGTCTGGGGAGCAGAAAATTGGTGTTGGTTGATGTTCCATCGGTGGTTCTCACTGACAAGATCAGGAGACGGTAAGAGGCCAAAGGAAGCAGTCTAGATGGAAAGAGAACTCTGAGGAAGGAAAAATGGCCATACTGTGCAAGAGAAAGAAGTGTCTGTCAACAAGAAATTGGGTGCTAAAGTGACTTTTAAAATGGATTGAAATTGAGAGAAAAAGATGATGGTGAGACCTTGTTGAGAACTGATCATTCCAATCAGTCAGGATTGGAAAGAGAGTTGGAATCAGAAGAAAGTGATACAGATTATTGATCAGGAGGAAAGTTAGTATCTCAAAGTTATTGAAGCTTGAGCTCCTTGCCATTTGAAATAAAACACTTTCAATTAAAATGTTGGATGAAGTGAGGGATGAATGAGAAATAAGGCCAATGAACTCCTTCAGAATACAATGAGAGCAGGAATTGGTAATAACAGTTCAGTAGTCTAAAAGAACAATCAAAAGGAGCAGCCTGAGGAGGAAAGCTATAAGAATTGTTTATCATACAACATAAAGAAGTAAGCATAACCTGGAGCATGTAACTTCCCATAGCAACAAGTTTGATCTGAAGGAAGTATATAGACTTTAAAGAGAAGTGGTTATGGGTGAATACAAGTTCAGTCATCAGGTGGTATGAAGAATGATCAAGAAAAAAACATAGGATGTGGAGGTAGTCTTTGTCATGGCTTGAATATCAAAAGTAAAAGGGCATGGTAGGGACAGATTTTAAAAGATCAAATCAGTACTGTCATAGATAGACATATTTAGAAAGGAGATAAACATAGCAAAGAAAGGTTGAGATGTCTGGCAGGACTTCAGCATGTTGTTAACATCAGGACTATCATGCCTGTAAATCTTAACTGTATTTATCATTAGGGAACAATGACATTGATAGTGAAAGATCCTCAGATGAAATGACTCAGGACATTCATAATTTGATTCAGTCGTGAGGTCAAGATCAACCGTTGCACATCTTTTTGAAGCAGAGAAAGTCCCATCATCACATTATGTTTCTCATATTTTTCACTATTATTGTTGGAATATCAAAGATTCGAAGAAAGTTTGATGATAAGTGAGAGGAGAGGAGAAACTAGGACAACAGACGTCATAACAGCAATTCTTGATAAATATCGAAAGATCTGGTAAAAGACAAGGTATACTGCTATCTAACTTTCACAATGAGTGTTGAAATAATGCAGGAAGCATGAGATGCAACCAGTTAAAGATGTTTTACAATTATCATAAGGAATATACAGTTTGATACACTTCTAAATGTAATTAATGCAGTATTACTAAAAGTTTTGGCTTCTGAAATGAATGACAAAAAAATCTTAACTATCAAGGAGCTGAAAAAATAAACTAACAAGGACATCTGAAATGATACAGAGAAAAAATGAAAAAAGATATCAGTAGGAGAAACAACTGGCTTTTTTGAATGGGACAATACAATAAGACAATAAGAGAAGGTAGTGATAAGAGATAAACGAAAGAAGAATATAAACTATTTCATAGTTTACAGTTAATGCAAGTAATAGTAGGAATAGTAAAGTGGAAAATGTCCTATCGTCGTTCAAATGCAATGATAGAAATTAATGGATAAGTTCAAGATATTTGTGCACTCGGTAAATTTACATTTAAAGAAAATCTCTTATACAAGCTAGAGAAAAACAATTGACACTAAAACAAAATAGTGAAATAAAATGTATTAATTTGACAAATATTAAATGGATAAAACTTCCTGTGGTATTTCATGTACGAAAAAATTGATCAAATGGATGCAGAATTACAGAGTTGGCAAATAATTTTGTTGTAAAGATTGGTGTTGAGGGGTCCTTTAAAGTTTGGTCAGGACAAAGCTGGATGGGAAGCATGGATTTGTAAACAAGAATAATTTAGACTTAATTAGAGGGGGCATAATTAAGATATTTCCAAATGAAACAAAAAATGGATGATTTGGTTGATAATAAGAAAGCCGTGGACTGAAGCAAGCTTATAATGAATTGGTCAGGCAGGCAGTATCAAACGAAATTCAAAGCAGAGAACTGTGAGGTAGTGTACTTATAGAGGAAAAACACAAGAAATCCAAGGATGCTGAGAAGTGTAGAGGAACAAAGAACTCGGAGTACATATCTGCAGAAGCCTGACAGCATCAGGAGAGTTTATTAAGGTGGTCAAGAAGGCAAACAACACACCTTTCTTTATTAGCCAAGATATGCAATATAGCAGGCGGATTAGTGGAACTATATACAACGTGTCAAGTTCTGATTATCGCAATACAAGAAGGGCATTGGAGAGATACTCAGTGAATGTTTTATGTCAGTTTTTTACTGTGGAGAATGTAATGGAGGCTAGAGAACTCAGGGAAATAAATATTGATGTTTTGAAAACATTTCACATTACAGAAGAGGAAGTGCTGGAGATCATAGAAAACAGAAAGGTAAATAAATCTCCGGGATCTGATCAAGTGTATCCCAAGATGTTATGGAAAGTTAGGGAAGAAATTGTGGGGCCCCTAGCAGAAATATTTGCATCCTACATAACCATGGGTGAGGTGCTAGAGGATTGAGGGTGGTTAATGTTATCCCATTATTTAAGAAAGGTTGTAAAGAGAAGCCTGGGAATTATAGACATAAGATCCTGGTATTGGTGGTGGCTAAGTTGCTGGAGGTGATTCTGAAAGATCGGATTTACATGCATTTGGAGAGCCAAGGATTGCTTAGGTATCACCAGCATGATTTTGTGCGAAGATTGAGTTTTTTGAACAAGTAATCAAAAAGATTGATGAGTACAGAATGATAGAATTTGTTTACATGGACATCAGTAAAGCATTTAACAAGGTTCTGCATAGTAGACTAAATAGCAAAATTAGATCACATGGGAACCAGGGTGAGCTTGCCAACTGGACACAAAATTGGCTTAAAGATAGGAGAGGATGATGGTGGAGGATTGTATTTTGGACTGGAGGCCTATGACCAGCAGTGTTCCACAGAGATCAGTATTCAGTCTGCTTTTGTTTGTCATGTGTTTAAATGATTTGGATGAGAATATAGGAGGCATGCTTTGTAAGTTTGTGGATGAAACACAAATTGGGGGTATCGTGGACAGTGAAGAAGGTTATCTAAGATTACACAGAGATATTGATCCATTGGGTCAATAGGCTGAGGAATGGCAGATGGTATTTAATTTGGATAACTGTGAAGTGTTGCATTTTGATTAAACAAATGCAGGCTGGGCTCATACAATTAATGGTAGAGCCCTGGGTAGTTTTGTAGAACAGAGAGACCTAGGGTTCATGTACGTATTCTTTGAAATTTGCATCACAGGTAGACAGGGTGGTTAAGAAAGCATTTAGCACACTTGCCTTTGTTGCTCAGACCTCTGACTATAGGAGTTGGGACATCATGTTGAAGTTGTACAGGACATTGGTGAGGCCTCTTGTTTAGATTAGATTACTTACAGTGTGGAAACAGGCCCTTCGGCCCAACAAGTCCACACCGACCCTCCAAAGAGCAACCCACCCAGAGCAATTCCCCTACCTTTTACCCCTTCACCTAACACCATGAGCAATTTAGCAGGGCCAATGGACCTAAACTGCACATTTTTAAAAATGTGGGAGGAAACCGGAGGAAACCTATACAGACACGGGGAGAATGTGCAAACTCCACACAGACAGTTGCCTGAGGCGGGAATTGAACCCGGGACTCTGGCGCTGTGAGGCAGCAGTGCTAACCACTGTGCCACCATGCCGCCCATTACTCTTCGTGAGTAATGTTTGCAGTTCTGGTTGTCCTGCTATATGAAAGATATTATTTAATTGGAGAGGGTTCAGAAAAGATTTACTAGCATGTTAACAGTACTGGAGGGTTTGAGTTATAAAAATAGGCTGGATAGGCTCGGACTTTTCTCACTGGAGCATAGGAGGTTGAGGGGTGACCTTCTAGAAGTTTATAAAGCAATGCCCTAGTAGTATCATTGCTGGACTGTTAATCCAGAGACCCTGTGGAACCAGGTTCAAATCTCTCCATGGTAGAGGATGGAATTTGATTCAACAATATCTGGAATAAAGAATCTAATGATTACCATGAATCCATTGTTGATTGTTGGAAAACCCCATCTAGGTCACTAATATCCTTTAGGGAAGGAAACTGCCATCCTTACCTGATCTGGCCCTCACATGATATCAGACCCACAGCAATGTGGTTGACTTTTAACGGCACTCTGGGCAATTAGGGATGGGCAATGAATGCTGCCCAGCTAGTGACGCCCTCATCCCATGAATGAATAAAGAAAGAAAATATGAAGGACATAGATAAGGTGAATAGCAATGATTTTTTTCCCCTGGGTGGGAGAGTTCAAATCTAGGGAGTGTATTTTAAGGTGAGATGAGAAAGTTTTAAAAAGTATTTGAGGGGCAATCTTTTTGCACAGGGAGTGGTTTATGTGTGGAATGAACTGCCAGAGGAAGTGGTGGATGCAGGGCCAAATGCAGCTAAGTTGGACTAGTTTAGATTGGGAACATAATTGGTGAAGATCTCTTTCCATACATGACTCAATGACTCTATGCCATGATTTCATTGGAGAGCATACAAGAAGGTTTATCAGAATATTAGCTAGAAAGCAGAATTTTAATTTTGTGTAAACTTTGGATAGACTGGGGATGTTTTATTTGTATCAGGGAGATGGAAGGCTGATTTACTTGTCATGATTTGGAGGTGCCAGTCCAACAAGTTTATTTGGAAGCACAAGCTTTCGGAGCGCTGCTTCTTCATCAAGTGGTTTAGATTAGATTAGATTAGATTACTTACAGTGTGGAAACAGGCCCTTCGGCCCAACAAGTCCACACCGACCCTCCGAAGACCAACCCACCCAGACCCATCCCCCTACACCTAACACTACAGGCAATTTAGCATGGTCAATTCACCTAACCTGCACATTTTTGGACTGTGGGAGGAAACTGGAGCACCTGGAGGAAATCCACGCAGACAAGGGGAGAATGTGCAAACTCCACACAGAGAGTTGCCTAAGGCGGGAATTGAACCTGGGTCTCTGGCGCTGTGAGGCAACAGTGCTAACCACTGTGCCACCGTGCTGCCCATAATAGAACCTCTCAATGCCCACTTAAAGTAGCTGTTAGAAATTGGCACCTGTAAGGTGGTTTTAGCTGGAGGCAGTCTCTGCCAGGTTTACAGCTCCCTCACCATTCCCAACACACCTAGATAAAGCAGCAACCAAGCCCCCATCTGGCAGGACATCCCATTCAGAATAGTGGCCAGGGTGCTTAATCTATTTTTACTTCAACTTTGGAAATGTTGGAGAACATGCTCCCAAATGGAAGCACCCTCTCCCTCACTTTTTTGCCATAACTTACTCTTACTGTTTTCAAGCTTGGCACGTCAGCTTCGAGATCCTACCCTCTGTCCATAATTGGATGACAAGTTGGCCATCTGATCATTAGACACACACACACACACACACACACACACACACACACACACACACATCCCTTGGGCTACAAAACCCCAGACATCTTGGAACCTATACAGACACCAGACATTCAACTTCAATCAGTATTCATTCACACATACTCTTAACTGTCAGGAAGCCAATTGACCTCAAAAGGGAGCACCAGTAACACAATGGCAAGTGCAGATTTGGCGCAAATGTAAGAGGCTCACAATTAATATAATTGTCCAAATGCATCATGTTAATAACGGTCTGTTTATGAGAATCACGTATCAGAATGAGTCTTCAAAAACTCCAATGTGAGGAAGGGTCACTGGACCCTAAATGTCAATTCTGATCTCTCTCCACAGATGCCGTTGGACCTGCTAAGCTCTTCCAGCAACTTCTGTTTCTGTTTCCGCCTTTATTTGTTTTCATACTATAGTATACTCAATTACTCAAGCTTCTGGCTGATATATCAGTGGTTCACACTTTCCTCATTCCTGAAGAAGGGCTCATGCCCGAAACGTCAATTCTCCTGCTCCTTGGATGCTGCTGTGCTTTTCCAGCAACACATTTTCAGCTTTCTAGATTAATAGTTTAGTGATAATACCACTAGGTCATTGCCTCCACCTAGGATGAGATTATGGATGATATGGGTCAGATAAATAAGATGATACGCAGGAGCTTACGGCACACGGGCTGCTCATGGCTAGCCAAGAAGAGAAATGGGTCCTCTAGCAAAACGCATGAAATATGAAGCTGAATTCAAGCTACAGATCATAATATTTTCTATGCGGTCAAACTACTGTACTGTAGTATAAATGAAAAAATTGCGCAAAAATGGAAGTAGTAGCATCTAGAGAAGGAGATCCACATGTCCAAATGCATTATGGTCTGATTACGAGAAGCATGTGTGAGAATGAGTCTTCAAGAACCATCAGAGTGGTTACAATGGTCAGATAAAATGCAATCTGAATAGATGCATTTGAGAAAGTAAAGTCAAAGCTTGAGTCCAGCAAAGATTTCAGAGGAACGGCTGGTTCCTGTGCCGCGGAAACTTACATAGGCCTGAATGATGTGGGCGATGGCGAGTCATGTAGCAGAATTGCACAAGGTATCCAGCATGGTTTATCTCAACATTGGGAGCAACTCACTACATTCTCATCAAGGTAAGATTCTTGCTAGGGACGAGCAAGATGCCTATTATGGAGAATTACTGTTTGTTAGTGACCATGTTAACATCACCATCTTGTCTCAATAACATGCAGCTTCCTATCCTACCACCCGCCATGAACAAATGAGAAACTGACATGGAAATTGAAGCAGGTACCTGGTGACTTGAATTCATCATTGGCTGTGAAGAGTCCCCACGTTTCTGTTCACCCAACACCATCTCAGCTGAAAATGTGTTGCTGGAACAGCGCAGCAGGCCAGGCAGCATCCAGGGAACAGGAGAATCGACGTTTCGGGCATAAGCCCTTCTTCAGGAATGAGGAAAGTGTGTCCAGCAGGCTAAGATAAAAGGTAGGGAGGAGAGACTTGGGGGAGGGGTGTTGGAAATGCGATAGGTTTCCAGAATCTTCCATCGGCCTCCGAAACAAACAGTTCTTCCTAGCCATATCAGAAATTAAAGACAGTAAGTACTAAAAACTTTCATGTACTTACCCCCACACTCCGGATTCCTCAACTGTTCCAGAATCTTCCATCGGCCTCCAAACAAACAGTTCTTCCTAGCCATATCGGAAATTAAAGACAGTAAGTACTAAAAACCTTCATGTACTTACCCCCACACTCCAGATTCCTCAACTGTTCCAGAATCTTCCATCAGCCTCCGAAACCTATCGCATTTCCAACGCCCCTCCCTCAAGTCCCTCCTCCCTACCTTTTATCTTAGCCTGCTGGACACACTTTCCTCATTCCTGAAGAAGGACTTATGCCCGAAACGTCGATTCTCCTGTTCCCTGGATGCTGCCTGACCTGCTGCGCTGTTCCAGCAACACATTTTCAGCTCTGATCTCCAGCATCTGCAGACCTCACTTTCTCCTCAACACCATCTCAGGCATGACTCATGCGCACTGGCCCACACAGCCATCATCCACAGACACTAGTATCTGATAACTGCCAACCGTTGTGGAGTATAAAATCATAGGACACAGTACTTCTTATACTCCACAATCACCTGATGAAGGAACAGCACTTCAAAAGCTAGTGCTTCCAAATAAACTTGCTGGACTATAAGATGCTGTTGTATAATTTTTAACTTTGATTTACTTGTGTAAAACTGAAAGGATAGAGATAGAATGGATAAGGAGGACTTTGTTCATTGGCTAAGACCAAAAGCCAGGAACCATTGATTTAAAATAACTGGCAGAAAGATTAACAGTGAGCTGAGAAAACAAATTATACAGAGGCTGGTGGAAATCTAAAGCTTACCACCTGAAAGGGTGACATAGACAGAATCCCTCATTGTATTGTAACAGAAGTCTATAGTATGTTATTATTGTTTGGGAACTTGGATTGTAAAGAAGAAGTAAATGGATTTTTGGTTTAAGTTCTGTAAAGGAAGCTTTTTTTTTAAAAGTCAGAAAGTAATTTTGAGCAACAAGTTGAAACCAGCATTCCAAAGAAAGCATATGAATGAAGATAAATTACCAGATAAGCTACCTGGAAGATAATTGCTGAAGGGTTTACAAATTTGAGTTTTTCTTACAACTTGCAAAAAAAAAGGTCAAGGGCCACAAGGTGGTTCTGTTCAGAAGAAGAAAAAAGGTTATATACTGACAGAAAGACAACTTAGGTTTGGTAGGCCACCAGAGCTGAAAGAAATTTTAAGCTGTTTTTGCAGTCTAAATGCAAATGGCTGGAAGAAGCTCTGAGCTTTGGAGTTCAGTGAGTCAGTCTGTCTAGGAGAGAGAGAGAGAGAGAGAGAGAGAGAGACAATCGTATTGATGAATATATAGAAAGTCACCAAAAGGGATGGCTGCATCAGTTGAGCAAGAAATTTATAAAGATACTTCACTTCAGCAACATGTCTGTAAAGGGATTGAATATTTCCGTCTCTGATAAGGTCTTTCCAAGTTGTCATATATAAAGCATTTTTGTGTTTGTAATAAACTTATGTTATTTCATAAAAGTACAAAGGCAACCTTGTACGGAGATGTCTGGTAACTGACCATCACAATAATCAAATTGAAAAAAACAAAACTTATGGTCTATAGAGTCAGATCTCACTCTGGAATTTGACTTATCTGGTATTATTGTCAGTTGGGATTATAAGAATATTTAATAAGTACTTGGACATGCACTTGAGGTGCTACAACCTGAAAAACTACAGAGCAAAGGCTTGAAATTGGGGTGAGATCAGACAAAATCTTTTTGGATGAGAGATATGATGGAGTGATAGCCTTTGTTCTGTGCTATAAGTTTTCTAACTTCTGGGTTTTCATGTTTCTAAGATGTTTTCATTTGGTGCATTAAAAGCAGATAGGTTGAGAATGATTAAGTTGGGTGGGAACTTGTACTAGTAATATTCAAAAGTTGATTGTTGGAGAGGAGTTCTGAAATATTTATTTCATCAAAATATTAAAAGCACTGGAATAAACAGCTGTTCATTGTTCAAAAATGCTTGGAGAAAATCATGAGTAAGCAGGATTAGGTGTCATTGATGAGATCTTACTAAGGGTGGATTTTGCCTAAAAGGCAGAGAGAAATGACAGAATGATACTGGATCAGAATAGAATAATGCATAGAATAAAGAATAGATTAATATGGGCAGGCTTAAATTGGCGGAGGAAATGGTCACCATCACAGGCATGTAGGTAGTGTTCATCTCAGGGGTAGATTAGCATGAAAAAGGGGAATATAGAATTGGAGAGGTCTGATGTCATGTCAGCAGTTCTGTATAAAAAGAAAAAGTGATGGTAAAAGGCCAGAGGTAAGGGTCTGGGTGAAATGGGATTCCAGATAATATAAGGACAGAACCAGTGTGAGGAGAATAATGTAGGGGGAAAGAGAAGAATCCTGACCGAAGATATTGACATGAAAATGACAAAGATGAGCTCAACATTGAATTGTGCTCAAATTTATTGAGGTTGGGAACATCATCACTTCTCAGTTACTGAAGTGGCCCGTGCCCACACATGCAGCATGACCAAGTTGCAAGTAACACTGATGCCATACAAATGTCAGGAAATGACCATCTTCATCAAGAGCGAGATCATCACCCCTTTATTAAATCCCTCACTATCAACATTCTAGAAGTTAACTTTGACCAAAAACTGAACTCAACTAGCCGTATAAATATCATGACTACAAGATCAGGTCAGAGGCTGGGAATATAAATATTGTGATGACAAAGACAGATCAGAGGCTGGGAATTCTGCAGTGAAGAACTCATCTGCTGTCTCCCCAATGCCTGCCCACCATCTGCAGGAGTGTAGTCTCCATTTACCTGGACGAGTGCAATTCCTACAATATACAAGATTCCATCCCAGACAAAGCCACCCACTTGATTGACAATCCATCTACCAGCTTCAATAGTCAATCCATCTACCAATGATGCACAGAAGCAGCAGTGTGTATACCTACAAAATCCACTACAGCAGCTCACCAAATTTTCTTTGACAGTACCTTCTAAATGCGTGGCTATTACCATTTAGAAGAAAAAGTGCTGCAGACACATGGAAACACCATTTTCTGCAAGCTCCCCCTCCAAACCACCCAGCATCCTGACTTACAAATATCTCACTGTTACTTCACTGTTGCTGGGTCAAAATCCAGAATTCCCTCCTAATTGTACTGCACATGTTCATATACCCCAAGGTCGGCATGAACGGGTTGGACAGAAGGGTCTGTTTCCATGCTTTACATCTCTATGACTCTATGACTTCAGTGGTTCAAAAAGACAGCCCACTACATTCTGGGTGAGCAACAAATGGTGGCTGATCCAGTGATATTCACATCACAAGAATGAAAGAAAAAAACCATAAGGGCTAAAGCTGAAGTCTTAGCTAACTTTGATCATTTTGGAATAGGAAATGTCAGTAAAAGATGGCTAGGGCCCAGATTGGACGAAGGGATAAGGTCAGATGAAGGGATGGGAAGAAACACTGTTGGTATTTATTATTGATTCTTGTAACATTGATGCTTGAAAGGAAGACAAAGGTTTTCTTTTAAGGCACTGAATGAAATAAAAGATGAAACTATACTATGGACCAGGGCACCTTTGAAGTAAAATGATATGACACTGAGAGAATTTCAACAGAAAAACACCTTTTATAAAATCTTTTACAGCTTCATCCACTTACACTTTTCTTGACATTGTTACTAAGCCTGCAATGGACTCATTGAGTCTAACTGTGTCAACTTGACACTTTCTGTCCTATTAAGGGCAGTATTCCTCATAGAATGAGAAAGGCACATATTACGGAAGGTGAAAGTGGGTGATACAGCTCTCACAGCTGGTGCAGATGAAAGGTGTCTGGAGCAAGTGAGTAGGCAGCACAGAGGGCATGCAGAGTTAGTGGTGTCTGGTGTTGCAGTTACTGACAGTCAGTGAAGGTGAGAGCAATAGTGTGAGTAGCAGAGCATGCACCTCTGTAGGAGGTACGTACTGTAGCAGACATAGAGTGAGTGGGAGAGAAGATAGTGGCACTTGGGAGATTGAACAAGGGCATTGACCTTCTTCCTACCATGTTGAATATTCCACCAGACAGCTGAGACTGTGTTACCTCAAGTGAGATAACCTCAGACTGCAGACTGGTATGGTATGGTAATGGGACCTTGGGGGTGGATGAAGTTCCACATTGGTACCACTATTTTCAGCAGGATGCTGTCCATAAAGCAGATTGCTAATTTGACCCTCTTTGGCATGTCTGTGCAATTATAAAGAATTGTACAGGGAACTGACAGTTCTTGTCTGGGTGCACAACAGACATTTTAAAAAGATACAAGGATACTGAAGAATTCAAAGTTATGAGCTGTTCCAGGAATTATGCATGGTAAGATGACTGGGAATAGAGCATGAGAAACACCACAGAAGCTGAGGAAGTTATTAAGTGGGCAGGCTTGGTTATATTTGCTGGTAAAACCTGCTAGTCCCTGCAGCAACAAACCTTCCTGAAATAATGATATAACTTAGCCTTAGCCAAAAAAAAAACAAAGATTCAACCCAGTGAATTTTCCACAAAACTGCTGGGACTTGACCAAGTAGAGATTGACCTAACACAGTGCCTTACAGCAGCCTGTCCACTCTCTTGACTAAACGTTGCTGAAAACTATTTCAAGCTACCTAGCTTGTGTCTGCAATAAAAGGCAATTCAAATCAGAAGGTCTGTGAATCTTTAAGCTCTGAGTGGGAGAAATGCAAATTGGCAGGGCAAGGCAGAGATGGTGTGAGCATAAAAGTCGGTGCAAAGTGGGGAGCCCTACAATATAGTCTAATCCAATCCATGAGATTGGTCACTCTACAAATTGTCCTACCAATGACACTGCAATGAAAGATGCTGGTTGTCTCCAAACTCCCCATGCTGAATTACAGAATATGCATTGTAAGTGGATTGGAGATAAGGTGTGGAGAGGCTGGTGCCTTTCCTATGTCAATGTCTATAGACAATTGCTGCCCAAGGAGTGTGATATTGGTGACTGCTGTCCAACATGGGATCCTGTTGGAGTAAATAACGAGCTGAAGTGACCAGCTACCCATCATTTTCATGCTGGGAATTGTCGCTATCCAGTTTCTATCCAGTTGATGGAGATTGGGAAACTGCATATTACTGAAGCAAGATAAAACAATAATGACATATTAATCCATGCAAAAGAGTACAACCAGGTCTCTCACTGCTCACTAGCAAGATTTTCATCTTACCATTCAACACTTGATTGGAGAATCAGACTACTTTCTCTCAACATTAAAAATCTCGTCATTGCTGATCTCACCCTATGTTGTCAGCTTTCTCACCGATGCCCACATCATTCAAGGGCTGGGAAGATGCCACTGTCTGCGTCAAATTGAGCCAGTCACTCATATTAGGAAACAAAAAAGTCTGTTCTGTAAATTCCAACCTCAGTGTCTTGTGTTTACTTGTGATTCAGAGGAGGAAGGATGTTGACAGCTAACATTGCTCACAGTTCTGCTCAGCTAGTTTCTACTTCCACCCTGCAGCCAGACTTTGTCTATTAATTAGTGATCTTTTCCATATTTTACCCAAGCAGTTAATGGGTTTACAGTATACTGTTATTGGCTTTGTCTAGTTCAACCCTTTTATTTGCTACAACATTAGTAAAAAAAAATGCATTATACGTACACATATATATTTACATATTTGTAAATATTTTTGGTCATATGGCTCTTTTATAACTTAGTAAATTCTAGATCTCTAACATTGAAAAGGGAAATCAGCACTACTGGTGAGCTGATGAACTGGAATCTAGGAGCACTAACAATAAGGGAACTAAAAATAGTTTATTTTCTTGTGGCGAAATTACTTCCTAATTTCTACCTCTGAAAAGGAAAGACCTCTGAAAATTGCACAGAAAACAACATTAACAGCAATGTACTGGAATTGCAGTTGGCTATGCTCTGAAACATTACGACATGCACTTACTGATCACATTACTGTCCATGGTCACAGTTTTCTCATATGTAGTCCTGAACAAAGTTGTGAAGCCTCTCCGCCTTCTTTAGCATTCAATAAAAACAAAATAATTAATGTTTGGACAAAAGCATGTAATTTATGTACAAACTAAAGTTGTAAGAATAATATTTTTAATAAAATAGCAGCTGAAGATTTTTCACTGATGATCTGTCACATTGAGCAGGCAAGTGGCTTACATACTCTGAAAAAATTGAAAAGATCAACTTGTAGGGATGTGGGGAATAGGACTAACAGGCAGAATAGACAGCTGCCATGAAATGAATAGGCCGAATTGTCTCCCTCTGTACTTCAATGATACAATGATATCTATTTTAGCACAAAATACCACAAACATTGTTCACCACATTGCGTGTCTTTATTTCCTGTAGAGGCAAATGAGAAAGACAAAAGAGGCAGCGCTAAGTCTGTATGGGAGAAAGTGAGGGCAGCCGATGCAGGTTATCAGAGTCAAAATGTGGTGCTGGAAAAGTGCAACCGGTCAGGCAACATCCAAGGCACAGGAGATTCGATGTTTCAAGCATAAGCTCTTCATCAGAAATGTGGGATAGGTGGCTATGGGGGGGCTGAGAGAGGAATGGATCAGGGTGGGGCTGAGGGAAAGTAGCTAGGAATGCAATAAGTATTCGAAACTGGGTGGTGATGGTGTTAAGTCAGAGGAAGATGGAGTGGATAGATGGGAACGAAGATGGACAGGTAGGACAGTTCAAGAAGGCGATGCCGATTTGGAGGGTTAGATCTGGGATAAGCTGGGGGAAAGTGAGATGAGGAAACTGTGAAATCGACATTGATTCTATGTGGTTGGATGGTCCCAAGGTGGAAGATGAAATGTTCTTCCTCCTGTCGTTGGGTGGCGAGGATTTGGCAGTGAAGTAGACCCAGGACTTGCATGTCCTTGGCAAATGGGAGGGGGAGTTGAAGTGGTCAGCCACAGGGTGGTGGATTGTTTAGTGGATGTGTCCTGGATATGTTCTCTGAAATTTTTAGCAAGTTGGTGTCCTGCCTTCCCAAGGTAGAGGAGACTACATTGAGAGCAACGGACACAGTAGATGAGGTTTTCTCTTCCGGATGTGGAGGGATCCTTTGGGGCCTTGGATGGCGTTGTGGGGTGAGGTCTCTATGACTATGGATCCATTGAGACAGGGATCTGGAGGTATCAGTGCTGGTAGTCCTCAACAGCACAATCGCTTTAAACCTTGTTAAAGGTTCAGGAAATACCCAAGGCACAATTATCCATGTCCAGGAGCAGATACACCTTCAGGCTTCTCAGCTGGAGAGTTTGTGGAGAGTGAATACCCAGAGACCTGCAATAAAAGCCTGCCAATGCACTCACCTTGTCAGAGTGAAGAGGTAAATTAACCCTCTTCAACCCTGCATTCAGTTCCTCCCAATCATACACTGTCTGCTCATGTTCCCAGCTACTTATACCTCCAACCTACACCGGCTTAGTTTGGGAGGACGGACATTGGAATGAGGACCCACCTCCTCTTACTCAGTACTTCAAAGAAGACTTCTGGATATGCAATGATGTTGTAAGGGATAGCTCTTCCCCAGCCCTCTGCCTTACCTGTTCCATATCTATTATTGCAATTCAATGAGTAAAGTGGCAGCAACAGTAATGGCTGCTCTGATCATTTTAAACTAAGTCTGCATTTGCTCAGATCCATCTGCATTCCTGCTTCTGCAGCACATTAGTGGCTGTTCAACTTCCCATTCAGCCAATTTACAGGGCATCTCTGTGAGCATCAGGACTTGTGACTGCTTTGATCCTGGGTTGGGGTCATGACCTGGAAACAACACTTTTCCACCCCGAGAGGAAATCGACCACAATGATTTGTGTTCATGGCTGAGAATTTCATCAAGTATACAGGAGCCCATCATCTGAAGAACTGGAAGCATGACCTTTTCAGTTCCAAGGGGAGGTCATAGATGGAATCAAGCACCCTTCAGGCACCTAGTTGGCCTATGTCAGGCCGTCTTTGTGACTGAGACTCTCAGTTAAAGAAGTCCTGTGTGTCAAGAGCTGCCAGGGGGTCAGAGGTGGGCAAGTCTGTGTGCGGACAACGTTAGTTGGCAGCTGGCAGCTGGTAGCAGTGAAATTACCAGATGTCCAGGATCATCAAAGCCCCCAGCCTGAGGATGAGTGAAGGCAGGAAGGGTTGTAGGGTGAAAATTGCAGAGACATGGGGAAGGAGGGTGGTATGTAAGCGTGGTTTTTAGCCGACACCCCCTGTCTAGTTCAGGTCTCTTGATTGGAACAGAATTTTGACTACGAGGGACTCAATGTAGAAGAACCCATTAACCAACTGAATGATCTAAACCCCTTGCCATTAATCAGAATCTCATGACAGCTCCATCTTCCTTCTGACTTAATTTGGAAATGTTTTTGCCATGCAGGGCCTGTCCCATGGCCAAGTGGGTCCTGCTGCCATCTTTTCTGCCACAATTGGCTGAATTCAATCCAGCCTCTTCATTTAACTGAAAACCCCAGTGCAACACTGTCAGACAAGATACTAAACTGATGGGGGCCCCATCTTCCCTCATAATTGCTTCTTCAATGCAGTCTTTGTATTTTCCATATTTATAATAAATCATGATTCAATCCTTATGCTTTTATGATAGCTTAAGGTTATTGGTGATGTTACATTTAACAGTGTTACAAGACTTGCCCCTCTTCTTCTATCTTCAGTAAACTAGTCAAAAGCCGAAGTGAAATCAACTGACATACATTAAACATGTTTCTAAATTTATTCGTACAATGTAAACATTGTTGTCAAGGTCAGCATTATCCCCCTTTCCAAGCTTCCTTTGAGAGTAAGATAATGTCATGCCTTCTTAAATCACTGCGGTCCTTCTGGTGTAGGCACACCCACAATATCACTAGGAAAAGAGCTCCCAGAAGTTTGACCCAACAACTGTGAAGAAACAACAACACATATCCAAGTTTGGATAGAGTGTGGCGTGGAGGGGAATCTATGTCCCTGAAAGGCTGCTGCTTTTGCTATTTGGGGTTATAGCTTGTGCATTTGGAAGGGTCCTGGTTTGTCCCAGTTATCTTGCACGTGGTACATATTGCTCCCACAGTGCACTGTGGTGAAGACTGAGAACATTTAAGATGGTGGATGAGTGTTGGTCAAGGGGCTGTTTTGTCCTGGATTGTGTCGAGATTGATTGTGTTGTTGGAGCCACACACATCCTGGAAAATGGAGGGTATTAATCACAATCACAAATTGTAGAGGGTGTATAGGCTTTGGGGAATCGATAGGTGAGTTACAGGATTCCCAGTCCCTGAGCAGCTCCTATAGCCACAACATTTCTATGGCTGGCTCAGTTCAGATTCTTCTCAATGATAATCATGTTGATGGTGGGGATTCAGCGGTGGTGTGCCATTGAACATCAAGATAAAATGATTAGATTCTATTTTGTGAAGATGGAACCGAACATCGTGAAATTGTCAGTAAATGTCACCACTTCTGAACTTATAATGCAAAGAATCTCATTGATAAAGCAACAAAATATAATTGAGCCTTGGGCACTGCCCTGAGAAACCCCTGATATTCTAGCACTGAGATAATTGACCTAAAAATCCATAACTATCTTTACCTTATGCTAGGTCTGAATCCAGTCAGTGGAGAGCAATTCCCTAAATTTCATTCACTTCAGTTTTGTTAGGGTTCTTTGAGGCCTCACCCTTGATGTAGAAGGCAATAACTCTCACTTCATGGGTACGTATTGTTAAATGTAAATCTTTTGTTAAAGGATAGACATAGTTGAAATAATACACATTGTCAAACCTTTTCATTTTGCATTCATCAGGGCAATTTGCAAAAAATACCAAAGAAAAGGGAAAACAACACAGATACTATATGAGAAGGGAGTACTGATTGGTTTGCAGCTGGACTCTGATTTGTAGAGATATTGCTATGGAGAATGTGCCAGCTAATGATAATTGATAGTGATCTGCTGAGCTTTTCAAAAAGTTTTAAACCAGACAGATTTGTCTTAAGAAAATAAGAAAATGGCTGGTTTGTTTGAGAGTCATAGAGATGTACAGCACAGAAATAGACCCTTTGGTCCAACTTGTCCATGCTGACCAGATATCCTAACCTAATCTAGTCCCATTTGCCAGTACTAGGCCCATATCACTCTAAACCCTTCCTATTCATATATCTATCTAGATGCCTTTTAAATGTTGTAATTGTGATAGCCTCCACCACTTCCTCTGGCAGCTCGTTCCATACGCACACCAGTCTCTGCGTGAAAAAGTTGCCCCTTAGGTCCCTTTGACAAGGTGAGAGAATAAGCTATCAAAAGAGAGTTGACAATCTGAGGAAAGGAGGAGGGACACAGCATAAAAACTTAAAATCTTAAGAGTACACTAACAGTTAAAGCTAAAGATTGCAAGATTAGTAAAAAGGGAAAATTAAAGGTACACTATCTGGGTCTGGATGCATGGCAGTGGTTTCAGGTCTTTAGTCTGTGAAATCAGCTCCACAATGTTGGCTATAGTACAATCACTTTCTTCATCCAAGTAAATAATATATATTGTCATATAATTGTGGCCTTAGCACAGATCCCTATGGTTCTCTGCTAGTTCCAGGTTACCATCTTGAAAATGCCCATGCATAAATACAGACAATAATTTAAATGGGTAATGAAATACTACCATTACATTGAGAAGACTATTGAGAATACGATTTGAGAGACGTTGTTCTGCAGCTATATAAAGCCCTGGTTGTGTTAAAGTCCTTGCACCGATTTTCCTTTCTATACAGATACAGCATGGTCCATGCTTTGGCTGTGGCAAAGCATGGACCATGAATAAGTCTCAGCAGAAGAACAGCAAAAAAGTAAATGCAGTTTATTCCATATCAGTAATAATGTGTAGTTACAAAACTCACAGGTGTATTACAAACAAGATGTAGAGATGGCATGTGTGCCTCCATCAGGTAACTGTGCTACTATCCATTTGCTAACTGAATGATGCTGCATCCAATGGCTGTGTCATATGTCATAATGGGCAGAGCCTAAGCTTAGCTCAGATTAACCATTTCATATTCATTGCCTTAAAACAAGTTAAACCATTCCTGAAGTACTGTGTTTCAAGGCAGCACACCTAGGAAAGAGTATATTAGCCGTGGAGGGACTGCAGCATAGGTTGACCCGAATTATTCCACAGCTTCAAGGATTAAATTACATGGATTGATTACACAAACTAGGATTGTACTGTCTGGATTTTGGATGGTCAAGTGGTAATTTCATTGCAATTTTCAATTTATTAAATGAAAACAATAGCAATAGGTGGTGAGGTATTATCTCTGTTGGTTGGGGAGTTTAGGACCAAGAAAATGGTGTAATAACAGAGCCAAGCATTTTAGGAATAGATTTGGAAAATATTTCTGCAAACTAGAATGGAAGAACTTTGTATCACTGTTGCACAAACAGCAATTTATGCTGGATCCATTGTTAATTTTAAATCTGAAATTTATATTGTTTTGTTAACTGAAAATATTAAGACATATTGGGCAAAGATCTCATCTGGAGTTAGGTCACAGATCAGGGTTGACTTCAATGAACTCGCACAGAAGTTAAATGGCTGCATCCTGTTTCTATGCTAAAAGGGGTATAAGATGCATGATGCATGACTTCAAAGCTGGACAATTGTTTCCAAGGATAAGAGAGTCCATGGACAGGAACATTTAGCAACGTCATTCAGAAACTATCTCACCAAAAAATGCCTTATATTTAGTGAAGAAACCGGAAGGAAATAAAGAGAAATATATAAAGTGAAATAAAGCTAATATTAGTTAACTGATAAAAGGTTGCTATTTAAAAATGACAACAGTAAACAAAATAGCAATGAAGCCCTACAACCATTTGAGATAGCACATCTGTCCTAATGCTAAACTGTTTGGTTGTGAAGTTAATCATGATACAAAAGGGATCTTGAACAAAGGTGATCTTGAAGCATTTGAATACAGTATGTTGTCCTAACCTTGCTTCTTACCTTGCATGCAATTGTTCTTTGATAATATGACTTGTTGCATTCCTAATCTAGGTCTGAAATTACTCATATATATTTGCAATAAAATGGCTTTTTTTGGCATTTTGAATTGAAGATGATAGTACTTCTTCTAAGATCTTATTTTTATTTACAGTCTATTCAAAATAGCCCAGATATTCGAATGGCCATATTATCATTCCTGCAGTGTGGATTAAAGTTGTACATTAGAACTTTGTGCAAATCCCAACACAGTTGTCTTCAAAGGAATTGTCTGGGAAATTGAAAATCCCAATGGGCAATTCCTTTGCATCTCTGAACTACTTACAAAACATTTAAATTCTTCCTTAAAATCAAGCTAATATTGCAAACATGGTTTGACCAATGCTATTGATGTGATGCAAAAGGATGTGGACGCTTTGCAGAGGGTGCCTTGTATGGAAGGTGCTAGCTATGAAGAGAGGTTGAGTAGGTTAGGATTGTTTTCATTAGAAAAAAAAAGAGATTGAGGGGGACCTGATTGAGGTCTACAATATCATGAAGGATATAGACAGAGTGGATAGAGATAAGCTTTTTACCAGGGTGAGGGATTCAATAACGAGAGGTCACGCATTCAAGGTGAGAGGTGAAAAGTTTAAGGGGGATATACATGGAAAGTACTTTACACAGAGGGTGGTAGGTGCCTGGAACACATTAGGTAAAAACAATGACTGCAGATGCTGGAAACCAGAATCTAGATTAGAGTGGTGCTGGAAAAGCACAGCAGTTCAGGCAGCATCCGAGGAGCAGTAAAATCGACGTTTCAGGCAAAAGCCCTTCATCAGGAATACAGCTGGAACATATTGCCAGCAGAGGTAGTAGAGGCAGGCATGGTAAATTCATTTAAGGTGTGTCTGGACAGATGCATGAGTGGGTGGAAAGCAGAGGAATGTAGATGCTTAGGAATTGGATGACAGGTTTAGACAGTGGATTTGTATCGGCTCAGACTTAGAGGGCTGAAGGGCCTGTTCCTGGCTGTACATTTTCTTTGATCTTTGTTTTTCTGTATACAACTGAATCATAACCTTCCATCTTTGTATTCAGTCATCCTCAATCTAAGCAATAAGATTCTATTAGCTTTTCTCAAAAACTGCTGGACCTGCATGCCTAATTTTGCAATTCATGCTCAAGGATACTCCAATCCCTGTGCATCACCATTCTGACTTGGAAATATATCATTTCATATGTTCTTTCACGGTGACTGAGTCAAAATCCTAGAATTCCCTTTGTAAGGATATCATGGATCAACTCACAGCAAATGGACTACGCCAGTTCAAAAAGGCAGCTCACCACCACCTTTCAAGGGTAACAAGGGACTAGCAATAAATGCTGCCAGCCAGCAATGTCCACATCCCACAAATAAATATAAAGAACATTTGTCTCACCTTGCCAACTACAAAAAGATCCACTTATGCCTACTTTCAGTTTCCTGCTAGCCAGCCAATCTTCTATCCATGTCAATACATTACCCCTACATCATCAGTTTTTATTTTTACAATAATCATTTATGTAGCACCAATCAAATGGTCTCTGGAAATCTAAGTACATTAAAACCACCAGTTTCCCTTTATTCAGTGCAAGTTACTCCAATAAATTGGTGAACATGATTTCCCTTTCACAAATCACTGTTTCTTTTGCCTTATTACCCTAATCGTTCCACATGCCCTGCTCTAATGTCTTTAAAAATAGCTTCTAACTTGTACCCATTAGATCAATGTTAAGCTTACTGCCCGGTGGTTTTCTGCTTTCCATCAGCTTCCAGATTTCACTGGGGGCAGCTTTGAAGGTAAGCAATAAACCTTTGTGTAGCCAATTGCTAAGGCATCCTAATGGACGATGTTTTAATGATGGATTCTGGATTTAACAAGCAGAAAACCTACTTTCTGAGGGTTACTAAAGCACATGCACTGTGGGGAGTGCTTTCTCAGTGAAGCAATAGCACGCTTAGAAGCCTTTGATCAGTTAATCTGCAGCTATGCCCAGGTTTCTGCTGTCAACATCCTCAGAATGATCACACTGCTTCCAGGTGATTGTCAAATCGTACTTCACCCATCAAGAGCTGTGCCTCCTTGCTGCTATATCCAGCACCACAGCATGAATGTAGCTTATTCAGCTCCTCTTTTCACCCCAAAGAACAGCGAGACAAGCAGCAACACCAAAACTGACACCAACAGTAGTATCTGAAGAAACACCAGCAGCACCAGTTGGTTTCTCCTCATCCACATGCCACTCCATATTTCAAAGGGAAAGGACACAAAATCCATCCCAAAGGAGGCAATGCTAAGCTTACTGCCCTGGGGTTTCCTGCTTCCCACCATCTCCCAGGTTCCACCAGGGCACCTTTGAAAGTGAGCAATGAACCTCTGTGTAGCCATTGGCTAACATTGGTTCTCCAAGCAGAGAATTACTATGTGTGATCACCAGAGCTTCGGGGTGTTAAGTTTTCATGGAAGGCCATTGCTGAAGTCTCCAAAAGAGGATGTAAGATTATTAGATCATTAACCTAAATACCTATTTTAAAATCTAGCTTTATAATAAGAAGTTAACATCTAACCTTGCAGTTTACGAACACTTGAATGGTGTTCCACAGTGATTGGTGCTGGGTCCACTTTTGTTTGTCATTTATATAAATGATTTAAATTCGAACACAGAAGGCTTAGTTAGTACATTTGAGGATGACACCAAAATTGATGGTATAATGGGCAGTGAAGAAGGTTATCTAAGATTACAGAGAGATCTTATATGTTCAATGGGAAGAGTGGCAGATGGATTTAATTTGCATAAATGCAAAGTACTGCAGGGCTTACACAAGGGCAGGACTTACATAATTAAAATTGGGCCATGAATAGTGATGTAGCACAGAGAGACCTAGGGGTTCAAATATGTAATTCTTTGAAGTTTTTGTCATATAAAGATAGATTTGTTAAGAAGGCATTTTGCACAATTGCCTTAATTGCTCAAATCTTTGAGTATTAGAGTTGGGACATTATGTTGAGGTTGTACAAGACATTAGTGAGGTCTTTTCTGGAACAACGAGTCTAGTTCTGGTTGCCCTGTTATCGGAAGGATGTTAATAAGCATGAGAAGTTTCAGAAGGGATTTACCAGGACGTTGCCAGGAAGGGGATGTTTGAGTTATAAGGAGAGGCTGGATAAGCTGGGACTTTTCTCACTGGAGTGTAGGAGGTTGAGCTGTGACATTATAGAGGTTTATAAAATCATGAAGGGTATAGATATGGCAGATGTCTTTTCCCTGGGGTGGAGGATTTCAAAAATAGGGGGCATATCTTTAAGCTGAAAGGAAGAAGATTTAAAAAGATATGAGGGGTTTTTTTATACGAAGAGCGGTTCATGTGTGGAATGAGCTTCCAGGGAAAGTGATAGATGCAGATACTGTAAAACATTTAAAAGATATTTGGATAAGTAAATGAATAAGAAAGATTCGGCGAGATATGGACTAGGTACAGGCAGGTGGGACTAGTTTAGTTTGGGATTATGGTTAGCATGGATGGGTCTGTTTCTGTGCTGTTGGTGACTCTGTGAATGTAAATATCTCTATCTATATGAGATAAGAAACCACAGAGGCAAAAGCATTGAGATAAAGACATGCCGATGAAGAAACGTAAACACATAAAATGACCAATGGCCACATTAACTATTCCTGCTGGATTTAGCAAACCTTGAAATCATTTTTCAAAGGCCTGAAGGAAAATTGAGGTAAGGGAAGGATTATTTGGATAATAGCTAAGATATAAAAAATGTCTGCACTTTGCTCTTTGTGGGGTGTAGAGAGTGTGACCAACCAGAGACAAGACCAAACACAATAAAGAGATCAGAGAGAGAGAGAGGTTTGAAAATAAGAAGGCAAAAGAAACAGAAAAAAAACCATACATTCTGCCAATCAAATCTTGACGGAGTCGTATAATCTGGATTAAACTGAAAATCACCACTCTAGTTTAGTGGCATTATCTTAGAAGTCTCATAAAGTTGTCCTGACCTTGTCTAAAGTGCATTTGATACAATGTTTTGCTGCCAAATCTGTTCCTGCCATAAAGGATCTAAGACCTTCAATCCTTACATCATGTTCCCTCCCATTTAGTCAGATGGGCACACATTGTGAGCTTTATTGGAAGGCCATTTTTGGGTGATAGCCTCTCTTCATGGTACTGTACTCTTCTTCAAGAAGAAAAAGATTGAATATTATGATTGTTAGCGATAATTTGTGTGGATAGGAGAGAAGGACAACTTTGTGGAGGGTGACTGTTTTATCGATGCAAAAGGACATTAAGATGAGAGTGAACATAAGTATATGCTTTCCAGGAGGGTGTGTGAGGTGACTAGAGAGAGAGAGAGGAAGGAGTGTAGCTGCAAATAGTGCTGTTGTGAACAGAAGAATATTGGAGCTTGCAGAGTATGAATGTGCAGGGATGTGTTGTCTCTCATCTTTTCAGCCTGTCAGAGGATCTAGATTCTCTTGGTGCACTATTTCAAGGTTGGAGGGTTCACATTTTTGCTGCTCACTTCCTTGGCCAGTACCATGCATGCCTACTGTTTTTGGAGAGAGTGTTCCTATCCTCCCACCCTTGGGAAAGCTAGCTCAGTCCTTTACTCTTGCCTGAGGGTCATGTTGTTGGATCTTTAAAGCAGCTTCACAGATCCAACAATGCAACCGTCAGGCAAGAGCAAGAAATCGAGTGAGATGCTTTCTCGGTGATTCTGTTACTGAGCTGAAGTTCACAAAACAGTCCAACAGGTCCTTTTATGGTAATGGTCCTGCTGTTTCAACAGGCACTAAGGTGAGAATGTTCTACTCAATCTGTCAGAAATCTATTTGTCTTGTTTTTCCTGAGGAGGTCAAACTCTCTGGATTGGATGTGCTGCAGTTTTTTTATACGTTAGCCTATGTAACTTGATGAAGTGACCTATATTGATTTGACAGAAAAGCAATTACAAATAGAAATTCAGGTCTTTAGATAGATATCTTGAAGTTTAAAACAACTAACTATGTACACTAATATAACTCATATATAGTCTGGGTTCTATGTTATTTATGTCACTATTACATGATAAACTATATGCTCGATTTTATATTAGTTGTCTGACTGGCTCTTTAACCAACTAACTGATTGTACAGAGAGTAAGCTATCAGAGTATTTCATGTCATGGCGTCATCTAGCTATCTTAAAGATGTGTTGCTTTTCAGAGATCTGCATAATAATGCAAAAGATTGTGAGTCACTTGGGTGGCATTCTAAATCCTGCAAGAATTCGCAGTCATATAGTTAACATTAGCAAATGGATACAGTTTAGGCTGTCAAACTAATGAATGTCTACAAACAGTCATGATTGATTTTTATAAAAATTATTCACTTCCTTAGGCATTTTGAATTCCATCACTGACAACATCACCACGTCATTAAATGTAAGCAATGCTAAACATTCTGTACCGGAAATTATAGAACTAAGCATTGTGGATTATGTCTAAATGTTTTAACATTCGAACAGTTAACATTACTACTTGTTTTCCACTTGAATATTGTGTTATTGCTTCCCACAAACCCACCTTTTCCCAAACAAGCAGTTACTCTCATTCATCTACTGCTTCTCACCCACAAGAAAAAAATATTAACTTTATGATTTTACAGAGAAGGGGCTACTAGGTAAGAGATATTCAGCTGAGAATCAAATAAAATTGATTCTCTGCCTGAAGTAAAAGATTCCATATTCTTGCACCATTTCTGTAAAAGGAGTTTCCATGTGTTCACTTGAAACTGTCTTAGCTTTAATTTTCAGAATATCTGAAAATAGGTCAAAGCACGAAGAGTTTATTATGAAAAATGTTAGCTGCCTTGTTTTCATCTTTCGTGATAAAATTATTTAAGCTTGGGAAGAGTATTATTGAACTCAAATCTTTTTTGCTATGTTTAATTAGTCATCAATATTATGTAAAGAAAAAATGTAGTTTATGTTATACTCTATGTACAAGATGAGACCTTTTCTTGGGCTGAACATTTGGAAAAATGTTCACACTGTCCTTTGTGGTTAACCTCAGACATGTTTCTGGTTTATATGACTACAGAAAGATTATCACAGCATGAAACCTCACAGTCAGACACAGAGCTAAAGTGTCAGGTCTGTTTGGTGAGAACGGATGAGACTTTGCTTGATGAAGTGACCTATATTTATTTGACAGAAAGTTTATAATTTTTTCTCATGTTTTTTGAAATTTTTACGAGGTGCACCATCCATTTGCCATTTTGTATTTTTGGTGTTCTAGAACTGAAGCAAAATTATCTAAATACCCAATTGAATCTGGAAATAAAAATAACTTGTGTGTATAAAACTGATCAAACACTGGCACGTAGTAAATGTTTAATATTACAGCACAAAGTTTAGAACACTGCAGCAAATGCTGAAATATCAGTAATCTTGTTTCTTGGAAATGCTGGGATTATGAACCAAAGCAGCATTTGAATATACAATGCAGTAACTAATACACATGTGATACTTCAAAGAACAGTCCTGTGACAAGCAAAAATTGCTAAAATTGTTCAAGTAGCAGCACAACTCAAAATGGCTGCTCTGATGCATTCTCTTCTTAAGGAGAGAAATAAATCAAAATGAATGTTAGGACCTGGGTACTCTACCCTTTACACAGTGCAGAGGAGAACCCAAAGTATCCAGGATGGTGGCTCAAGGAGGGCTCTAGAGCTGGAGATCCTCCCATCCATCTGTCTCTTTTCTTTTTTTCTTTTCTCACGTATTTATTCTTTCTACTTATCTCCCATCCTTGGACAGCTTTGATGGTGGCAAGTTGAGCCAGGATGACACGAGGTGAAGATCAGTGGCGGGACCCGAAGTCAGGCCCAGTACAGACTTGAATTTAGGCCTAGCATGGATTCAAAGAGAGGCCCAGCACAGACTCAAAGTGAAGCCTAGAGCAGACTCAAAGTGAGGCCCAGTGCAGGCTCAAAGTGAGGCCCAGCGTGGACTCGAAGTGAGGCCAAACGGAGACTCGAAGTGAGGCCCAACGCAGACTCGAAGTGAGGCCCAGCACAGACTCAAAGTGAGGCCCAGTGCAGACTCGAAGTGAAGCCCAGCACGGACTCAAAGTGAGGCCCAGCGTGGACTCAAAATGAGGCCCAGCGTGGACTCAAAATGAGGCCCAGCACTGACTCGAAGTGAAGCCCAGAGTGGACTCAAAGTGAGGCCCAATGCGGACTCAAAGTGAGGCCCAGTGTGGACTCGAAGTGAGGCTGAGCGCAGACTCAAAGTGAAGCCCAGCATGGACTCAAAGTGAGGCACAGTGCAGACTCCAAAATGAGGCCCAGTGTGGATTCAAAGTTAGGCCCAGCATGTACACGAAATGAGGACCAGCATGGACACGAAGTAAGGTCCAGCATGGACACAAAGTGAGGCCCAGTGCGGACTCGAAGTGAGGCCCAGCACGGACTCAAAGTGAGGCCCAGCGTGGACTCAAAATGAGGCCCAGTGTGGACTCAAAATGAGGCCCAGCACTGACTCGAAGTGAAGCCCAGAGTGGACTCAAAGTGAGGCCCAATGCGGACTCGAAGTGAAGCCCAACACGGACTCAAAGTGAGGCCCAGTGTGGACTCGAAGTGAGGCTGAGCACAGACTCAAAGTGAAGCCCAGCATGGACTCAAAGTGAGGCTCAGTGCAGACTCCAAAATGAGGCCCAGTGTGGATTCAAAGTTAGGCCCAGCATGTACACGAAATGAGGACCAGCATGGACACGAAGTAAGGTCCAGCATGGACACAAAGTGAGGCCCAGTGCGGACTCGAAGTCAGGCCCAGCACAGACACGAAGTAAGGCCCAGCACAGACACGAAGTAAGGCCCAGCACAGACACGAAGTAACGCCCAGTACAGACACGAAATGAGGCCCAGCACAAAGTCACAGAGACATAGAGTCATAGAGATATACAGCATGGAAACAGACCATTCAGTCCAACCCGTCCATGCTTACCAGATATTCCAACCCAATCTCGTCCCACCTGCCAGCACCCGGCCCATATCCCTCCAAACCCTTCCTATTCATATACCCATCCAAATGCCTTCTAAATGTTGCAATTGTAACAGCATCCACCACTTTCTCTGGCAGCTCATTCCATACATGTACTACACTCTGCGTGAAAAAGTTGCCCCTTAGGTCTCTTTTATATCTTTCCCCTCTCACCCTAAACCTAGGCCCTGTAGTTCTGGACTCTCCCACCCCAGAGAAAAGACTTTGTCTATTTATCCTATCCATGCCCCTCAAAACTTTGTAAACCTCTATAAGGTCACCCCTCAGCCTCCGACGCTCCAGGGAAAACAGCCTCAACCTATTCAACCTCTCCCCATAGCTCAAATCCTCCAACCCAGAAACATCCTTGTAAATCTTTTCTGAACCCTTTCAAGTTTCACAACATCTTTCCAATAGGAAGGAGACCAGAATTGCACAAATTATTCCAATATTGATCTAAGCAATGTCCTGTACCGCCGCAACATGACCTCCCAACTCCTGTACTCAATACTCTGACTGATAAAGGAAAGCATACCAAACACCTTCTTCACTATCCTATCAACCTGCAACTCCACTTTCAAGGAGCTATGAACCTGCACTTCAAGGTCTCTTTGTTCAGCAACACGCCCTAGGACCTTACCATTAAGTGTATAAGTCCTGCTAAGATTTGCTTTCCCAAAATGCAGCACCTCGCATTTACCTGAATTAAAGTCCCAGCACAGATCCGAAGTGAGGCCCAGCACAGACCCAAAGTGAGGCCCAGCACAGACCCAAAGTGAGGCCCAGCACAGACCCGAAGTGAGGACCAGCACAGACCTGAAGTGAGGCCCACCACAGACCCGAAGTGAGTCCCAGCACAGACCTGAAGTGAGGCCCAGAACAGCCCCGAAGTGAGGCCCAGCACAGACCCGAAGTGAGTACCAGCACAGACCCGAAGTGAGGCCCAGAACAGACCCGAAGTGAGGCCCAGAAAAGACCCGAAGTGAGGTCCAGCACAGACATGAAGTGAGGTCCAGCACAAACCTGAAGTGATTCCCAGAACAAACTCGAAGTGAGGCCCAGAACAGATCCGAAGTGAGGCCCAGAACAGACCCCAAGTGAGGCCCAGCACAGACCCGAAGTGAGGCCCAACACAGACATGAAGTGAGGCCCAGCACAGACTCGAAGTGAGACCTAGCACAGACCTGAAGTGATTCCCAGCACAGACCCGAAGTGAGGCCCAGCACAGACCCGAAGTGAGGCCCAGCACAGACCTGAAGTGAGGCCCACCACAGACCCGAAGTGAGTCCCAGCACAGACCTGAAGTGAGGCCCAGAACAGCCCAGAGCAGCCCCGAAGTGAGGCCCAGCACAGACCCGAAGTGAGTACCAGCACAGACCCGAAGTGAGGCCCAGAACAGACCCGAAGTGAGGCCCAGAAAAGACTGGAAGTGAGGTCCAGCACAGACATGAAGTGAGGTCCAGCACAAACCTGAAGTGATTCCAAGAACAGACCCGAAGTGAGGCCCAGCACAGACCCGAAGTGAGGCCCAACACAGACATGAAGTGAGGCCCAGCACAGACCTGAAGTGATTCCCAGCACAGACCTGAAGTGATTCCCAGCACAGACCCGAAGTGAGGCCCAGCACAGATACGAAGTGAGGCCCAGCACAGACATGAAGTTGGTCCCAGCACGAACTCATGGGACTCACAGCTTCGAGGTGAAGCTCAACTTGGACAGGTCTGTTTTTTTTCTCTCTCTTGCTGCTGTAGAAGGACTGTAATGGTGAACTTTTAATTTTCTAATTTATACCTAAGATTTTGTAGCAAGGCATCTTTGTACCTAGGATGATACCAGAAATGGCAACTGTATACACTTTTCACTGTACACCTGTATCCCTATACTTAAGCATATGCAACAATAAAACCTAATTCTAATTCTAATAACAGCTTTTTAAAATGCATTATATAAATAGTTACATAATAAGTTATTTTTTAAACATAAGGACTCATTTCTGAAGACTGGGATTTAGATTTAGTGAATAACTGCTTCAAAGAATTGGGTATGGGTGAAACGGCTTTAAAAAATCCTCCTGCTGTATAAAATTCTTCCTTTCAAAGACCATAATTGTGAGTGATGCTTGGGTGTGTGACCTATCATTCAATATGAAGGACAAGTTAAATATTATATATTTTGTCAGCAAGTACTGATTTTCTGCAGATGATGTCCTTGGAATCTGCATGTTAGTAAGAAACAGAACAAGTCACAAACAATAAACTGATGAATTCATTCTGCTAAGCTACTTTATAGCTAAGACAAGTTCTCTACTTTGGGATCCATTCAGATTGCAGAAATATTCAGTGCTCAACTTTTTATGTGTATTTGCAGTACTCAGCTGCAGATGTATCTGTTGCAAAATCCATATCAATTGCTCTATTGAGTGAATAGTATTGAGTGAATAGTCATCACTGAAGTCTGATTCTACATTTTTAAGTGGGTATAGCATCAAAATATCTTTGTGGAATATGTGCACATATTATGCACAGGTTTCGTTGCCATTAACTATTGAAACAGCAACCACTTTACATCAAGGAAACTGAAAACAACGTCATTTCATAAACAGAGAATGGAATAATCAACTACATCCTTAAAGTTGTGTTTGAATTAAGAAAAATACTGAACTTCCTTTTACCAATTAAAACAATACGTAATGGATTTAGAAATTTTCTTTTTTTCATATATCCAGAAGTGCTCTTTCACACAAATGAACATATTTTTGTTCATCATCAAATCACTGTGACATTTTTTCTTTTTTTTTGCTTTTATCTATTAACCACCACCAGTAAATCACCTGTGCAGTCAGTTAGACATTTACATGCAAACTATCAAAAGTGAAGGAAGGGTAGAGAGAGCAGGAAGGGGTCAAATCAAATTGGAATTGGAGGGATAAATAAAGCACTCTTACCCCATGGTGCCCACCTCTCTCTAAAGGTATTGAGAGCATTGGTGCTGCAACATGCTTCCTCTCATTGGATGCCCAGCCACATAGCACAGAAGACGGGCAGACAGTCGGTAGGAATGATCCCCTCCAAACTCTGCTGCCTGGACCTGTTTAGAGCCAGCTTGGCCAGGCCCAGGAGCAGACCCATGAGGAGATCCTCCAACTTGTTAGCAACGTTCTTAATCCTTTTCTGTAAGTCAAAACAGCCAAAATAAATCTCTGAAACATATCATGATGAAACAAGATGTACTATATCTGTTTAAAGGTCCTACCACATCACAGAGCTGCTTTCTTATTAATGAGAGACAACAGGTTTAACCTGAGGGTCACCATACCTTAGATGAGGGAAGAAGTTGACAAGCAGAGCCGTCATAGTAACCTCAGCCAGCAAGGAATTGAACCCACTGTGTTGTCATCACTCTGCATTGCTGTCCAGCTAACTGATCTCCCTTTTTTCTGCTTACATACATTCATACAGTATATAATATGAATATACTGGAGTATCAGACATGGCTGTTGGGAGCCTTGCCTCTGAGTCAGAAGTTTATTGGTTCCTGAGTACAAAATTAACATTGACATTCTAGTGCTACACTGGGGGAATTCAACTTTGTTGGAGGTGCCATCTTTCAGATAAGAAGGCAAAATCTTATAGGGTCCTGAACAGCATGGGCTTCCAGAGAATTCGTGAAAATTCCAGTAAGTCTTTTCTTGAAGGCAGAAGCAACTTGTTGCATTTTCCAACAGAGTTCCAGACATTAAGGCAGAATTCTCACTAGGGAACAGCAAGAGGCCTACTAACAGAGATTATTGCTTGTCATCACCCTCATTAACTTATGACAAGATTATTTTCCCCTTGGGTCTTTTTTGAGATAGGTTGTAAAGGTAGAAGTGCCGAGGGGATTAGGAAGAGCCCAGTTTTAACAATGGCAGCGGAGTGGCCAGTTCTCCCACTTCAGTTTTTTTTCTAGTTTGGTAGAGCTGTAGCAGTCACAAGATGCTGCAGTCCAGCTGGAGTATAGCTTCAGCAGATGATTCCTGACTGCTTTTCTCTCTGAAATATCTTTGGAAGTTGTTCCCTGTAAGAATCTGTGTTTCAATCTACATTTTTGCCAAGAGGTGTGTTTATGGGATGTTACTGGATTGGAACGGCTCCTTAGTTAAGTAGCTGTATTGAGTCAGTTACGCTTTCCAATAGTTATTCTACACTGTGTTTTCTTTTGTTTGTACTTCAACTGTAGCTTAAAGTCAAGTGGTTTGACCAGCTGCATCACACTTAGAATATCCATTTTACACCTGTCTTTAAAATAAGAAAAAGTTTGGATCTAGGCTACCTTCTTGAAATATTTTAAGGGTGTCTGGGACGATCCATAACAGATTGAGGGCTCTTGAAGGGATTAATTCTATAATTCCAATTTGGGTTTAGAGTTGTTGAATTCAAAGTGGTAGGTATGATTGTCTTTTGTTCTGGGTGTTGAATTCAGTTGATTTTAAACAGTGTTTGGTGTAGTAGTGACTCTTTCAGTAACTAAGAGCTTTCTGGGGGTGGAAGAAGTGACTCTGGGGGCTTTACAAAAGGTGAAGGAAAATCTGCTGGAATTGGCAGTCAGGCTGGAGTTGAAACTGTCTCCTTCCGTGAGGAAAGGACAGGCAATTACAGCAATAGCCCAGCATTTACATTTGCTGGAGACGCCATCAGAATCTTTGAAGATGACTAGAATTCAATTGCAACTGCAGCAGCTTGAACATGAAAGAGAACTGAGACAGATGTAATTACGGTTAAAAGCAGAGGAAAGAGAAAAAGAACGAATCATCCTAGCAGATCAAAAAGAAAAGGGGAGGAAGGCCCAACAGAGGAAAGGCAGAAAGAGAGAGAGTTTGAACTTTAGAAATCAGCATTTAGACAGGAAAGTTGGCTTAAAAGGATGGAGGTGAAGGTAGAAGGTAGGCTGAGTGAGGAGGTAGTGAGGATGCTCATGGTAGCCAAAGGCCTAATGGGGATCTGTTTAATAATATCCAAGCATTGCCTAAATTTGATGAGAAGCATGTAAAAGCCTTTTTCATCTCATTTGAGAAAGTAGTTAAACAAATGAAGTGGGCAGTGATCATATGGGTTTTGTTGATCCAAAGAAAGCTGGTAAGTAGAGATAGTGGAGTATTTGCATCACTATGAGAGGAGGTATCTGGGGAATATGAGGAGGTGCAGAATGCCATCTTATATATACATAAGCCTGTGCCAGGACCCCACAATGTTTCAGGAATCAAAGGAGGGACACTGGTCAAACATACATTGAGTTTGAAAGGATAAAACAAAGCAATTTTGATCAGTGGATAAGGCCATTAAAAATATATCAAACATATGATGCTCTTAGAGAGACAATTATTTTGGAGGAATTCAAAGATTTACTTCATGAGGTAGTGAGAACTCATGTGGAAGAGCAGAGAGTAAAAATGGCAAGATTAGCAGGTGAAACAGCTGATGATTATGAGTTGGTTCATAAATCAAAGTTTAACACACAGCGAAATTCACAACTGATCTTGGAGAAACCTGTTTGGGAGAGGTCACAGCACAGAGACGGATATGTGAATAGTTTTAAGTATAGCCTTGCTATAAATCTACAGTAGTGAGTAGAGTGGCTTCTTTCTTGATTATATGTTTTATTGAGATATGTCTCTTAAGTAATTAGTATTAAGTTAGCCTGGCGCAGTGTTTTATAGAGGAATACAACTGTACTATTTTCTGATTCTGTAGATTGGAAGAAGCAAAAATGGCCTTTAGTAGAGTGATATCCTCTTCTTGTCAGATGTGGGAGTTTAGGGAGAGTTTATGTGTTACTCAGGATTAAATCTGCAATAAATGCCATTGGTTGCGAATCCTATCAGATCAAATGGATTCATTGGAGCGACAGTTAGAGGCAATGAGGAATTTACTAGGGCAAGGGGTGTGATGCATGGCAGTTTTAGGAAGGGAGAAAAGCCACAGATACAGTCAGGTCAATGGGTTAACTCCAGGAAAGTAGGAGAAGTAGAGAGGTAGTGCAGGAGTCTTCTGTGACTATCCCCATTTCAAACAAGTATGCTGTTTTGGAAAATGTAGGGGGTGATGGATTCTCAGGGGAATGTAGTACCAACAGCGAAGTTTCTGGTATTGAAACTGGCTCTAATGTCATGAGGGGTACATCGGGTTCCAAGCAATCGATTGTGATAGGGGACTCTCTAGTCAGACACAGATAAACGTTTCTGCTGCCAGCAGCGAAAAATCAGAATGGTGCCAGGATCAAGGATATCTCAGAGAGGGTGCAGAATGTTCTCAAAATGGGATAGGGCCCAACAGGAGGTCATTGCACACATTGGAACCAATGACATAGGAAGGGAAAAGAATGAGATTCTGAAGGGAAAATAGAGGAAATTACACAGGAATTTAAAAAGGAGGTCCTCAAGGGTAGTAATGTCTGGATTACACCCGGTGCTATGAGCTAATGAGGGTAGGAACAGGAGGATAGAGATGTATACATGGCTGAGGAGCTTGTGTATGGGAGAACGATTCACATTTTTGGATCATTGGAATCTCTTCTGGGCTAGAAGTGACCTATACAAGAAGGATGGATTGCATCTAAATTGCAAAGGGACTAATATACTGGCAGGGAGATTAGCTAAATCTGCTTGGGAGGATTTAAACTAGTATGGTTGGGGGGAGGGGGGAAGGTACCCAGGGAGATAGTGAGGAAAGAGATCAATCTGATACTGGTACAGTTGAGAAAAAAAATGAGTCAAACAGTCAAGGCAGGTAGGGACAAAGCGGAGAACCAGGTAGGACTGATAAATTCAACTGCATTTATTTCAATGCAAGAGGCCTAACAGGGAAGGCAGATGAACTCAGGGTATGGTTAGGGAGATGGGACTAGGATACCATAGTAATTACAGAAACATGGCTCAGGGATGGGCAGGACTGGCAGCTTAATGTTCCAGGATACAAATGCGATAGGAAGGATAGAAAGGGGGGGGGGGCAAGACAGGAGGGGGAGTGGTGTTTTTGATAAGGATAGCATTACAGCTGTACTTAGGGAGGATATTCCAGGGAATACATCCAGGGAAATTATTTGAGTGGAACTGAGAAATAAGAAAGGGGTGATCACCTTATTTAGATTGTATTATAGATCCCCTAATAGCCAGTGAGAAATTGAGAAACAAATTTGTAAGGAGATTTCAGTTATTTGTAAGAATAATAGGGTTGTTTTGGTAAAGGATTTTAACTTTCCAAACATCGACTGGGACTACCATAGTGTTAAGGGTTTAGATGGAGAGGAATTTTCTGATTCAGCATGTGGATGTGCCTACAAGAGAACGTGCAAAGGTTGACCGACTGTTGGGAAATAAGGCAGGGCAGGTGACTGAGGTGTCAGTGGGGGAGCACTTTGGGGCCAGCGACCATAATTCTATTAGTTTTAAAATAATGATGGAAAAGGATAGACAAGATCTAAAAGTTGAAGTTCTAAATTGGAGAAAGGCTAATTTTGACAGTCTTAGTCAAGAACTTTCAGAAGCTGATTGGGGGCAGATGTTTGCAGGCAATGGGTCAGTTGGAAAATGGGAAGCCTTCAGAAATTAAATCATGAGAATCCAGAGAAAGTATATTCCTGTTAGGGTGAATGGAAAGACTGGTAGGTGTAGGTAATGCTGGATGACTAGAGAAATTGAGGTTTTGGTTAAGAAAAAGAGGGAAGCATCTGTCAGGTATAGACAGGATAGATTGAGTGAATCCTTAGAAGAGTATAAAGGCAGTAGGAGTACACTTAAGAGGGAAATCAGGAGGGCAAAAAGGGGACATGAGATAGCTTTGGCAAATAAGGTTAAAGAGAAACCAAAAGGCTTTTACAAATACATTAAGGACAATAGGGTAACTAGGGAGAGAGTATAGCCACTCAAAGAGCGGCAAGGCAGCCTTTGTGTGGAGCCGCTAGAGATGGGGGAGATACTAAACAAATATTTTGCATTAATGTTTACTGTGGCGAAGGATATAGAAGATATAGAATGTGGGGAAATAGATAGTGACTTATTGAAAAATGTCCATATTACAGAAGAGGAAGTGCTGGATGTCTTGAAACGCATAAAAGTGGATAAATCCTCAAGACCTGATTAGGTGTACCCTAGAACTCTGTGGGAAGCTAGGGAAGTGATTGCTGAGATATTTGTATAATCGATAGTCACAGGTGAGATGCTGGAAGACCAGAGATTGGCTAAAGTGGTACCACTATTTTAAAAAGGTGGTCAGGATAAGCCAGGGAATTATAGACCGGTGAGCCTGACATCAGTGATGGGCTTGTTGATGGGGAGGAATACTGAGGGATAGGATTTACATGTATTTGGAAAGGCAAGGACTGATTAGGGATAGTCAACATGACTTTGTGTGTGGGAAATCATGTCTAATGAACTTGATTGAGTTTTTGAAGAAGTAACAAAGAAGATTGATGAGGTCAGAGTGGTGGATGTAATCTATATGGACTTCAGTAAGGCGTTCAACAAGGTTCCCCTTTGGAGACTGGTTATCAAAGTTAGATCTCATGGAATCCAGGGAGAACTAGCCATTTGGATACAAAACCGTCTCAAAGGTAGATGACAGAGGGTAGTGGTGGAGGGTTGTTTTTCAAATTGAAGGCCTGTGACCAGTGGAGTGTCACAAGGATTGGGGCTGGGTCCTCTACTTTTCACCATTTATCTAAATGATTTGGATGTAAACATAGAAGGTAAAATTAGTAAGCTTGCAGTTCACACCAAAATTGGATGTGTAGTGGACAGCAAAGAAGATTGCCTCAGATTACAACAGGATCTTGATCAGATGGGCCAATGGGCTGAGGAGTGGCAGTTGGAGTTTAATTTAGGTAAATGCGAGGTGCTGCATTTTGGGAAACCAAATCTTAGCACGACTTATACACTTAATGGTAAGGTCCTTGGGAGTGTTGCTGAACAAAGAGACCTTGGAGTACAGGTTCATAGCTCCTTTAAAGTGGAGTCGCAGGTAGATAGGATAGTGAAGAAGGCGTTTGGTATGCCTTCCTTTACTGGTCAGAGTATTGAGTAGGAGCTGGGAGGTCATGTTGCAGCTGTACAGGACATTAGTTAGGCCACTTTTGGAATATTGTGAGCAATTCTGGTCTCCTTTCTATCGGAAAAATGTTGTTAAACTTGAAAGGGTTCAGAAAACGTTTACAGAGTTGGAGGTTTTGAGCTATAGGGAGAGGTTGAATAGGCTGGGGCTGTTTTCCCTGGAGCATCAGAGGTTGAGGGGTGACCTTATGGAGGTTTATAAAATCATGAGGGGCATGGATTGGATAAATAGACAAAGTCTTTTTCCCTGGGGTAGGAGAGTCCAGAACTAGAGGGCATAGGTTTACAGTGAGAGGGGAAAGATATAAAAGAGACCTAAGGGGCAACTTTTTCATACAAAGGGTGGTATGTGTATGGAATGAGCTGCCTCGGGGCTGAAGATAAATATGATTGTGGGGATGGGACTGGGGAGAAGGTAGCTGGGAAAGCAATAGTTAGATGGCGGTGGGGGGTGATTCTGAGGTCAGAGTGGAGGGTGCAGCAGATAGCTGGGAAGGAAGATGAACAGGTGGGACAGTTTAAGAGGGTGGTGCTGAGTTGGATGGTTGAATCTGGGATGAGGTGGGGGGAGGGGAGATGAGGATACTGGTGAAATTGACGTTGATGCCGTATGGTTGCAAGGCAGAAGATGAGGTGTTCTTCCTCCAGGCGTCAGGTGGCTTGGATTTGGCAGTGGAGGAGGCCCAGGACTTGCATGTCCTTGGCAGAGTGGGAGGGGGAGTTGAAGTGGCTGGCCACAGGGTGATGGGGTTGTTTGTTACATGTGTCCCAGAGATGATCCCTGAAACGTTCCATGGGTAGGCGTCCTGTCTCCCCACTGTAGGTGAGAGGACCACTAAAATTCATGAAGGAGAAATTGTTGAGTCAGAATTCAGACTCCCCATATTTAGTTATGTGTCAAATTTTAGGGAAGTGTTAAACAGAGTGTGGGGAGTTGGATAGACAGCATTTAAAATATCACATTATATAATCAAACAGGAAGCAGACAAGATATGAAAAACTCGCAGTTTTGCGAACAAAGGTAGCGTGTTAGTGTTACTTCCAGTGGTAGCTGAACCTTTAAAAGCAAAGTTTTATGGGCCTTATCATGTCAAAAGGAGATTGAGTAAGGTGAGCTATTTGATAAAGACTGCAGACAAAAATGAATCTCACAGAGTGTCATATGAATATGCTCAAAAAGTATTTCAATAGGGAAGGAAAGAAAAAGGAGCATGTATTACTGGTTACAACACAGAATAAATAACCAAGTTTAGAGGATTCTGCATTGGACATTTCGCAAGTTAAATTGGAGAATGAGAAAGTTGTGAAAAATTGGGATAATGAATTAAGTTACCTTCCAGAGGAAAATGGAAATGACCTGAAAGAGTTATTGCTATTATATAGGGAGATATGTGGAAAGAAAGTGGGAAGGACTAAACTAATTATGCATGATGTAGATATAGGAAATGCTGTTCCAATTAAACATCATTCTTAAAGACTTAACCCTCTAAATTTGGCATAGTTTCAAAAAAAAGATTTAATGCATGCTCCAAGGCAACAGAATCAAAGTAAGTTTCAGTGACTGGAGCTCACCCATAGTAATGGTGCCAAAACCAGATGGTAGCCAACAGTTATGTGTAGACCATCACAAAGCAAATGCATTTACAAAGTCTGATTCATATCCAATTCCACATTTGGAAGACTATATTGAGAAGGCTCGATAAGCAATGTATGTTTCTCTAAGTTGGATTTACTCAGAAGATTTTGATGGGAATTTTATCTAAAAGAGCAAAGACAATTTTGGCTTTTGTAATGCAGATGGACCTTTATCAATTTAAAGTCATGCCATTTGGTATGAAGAATGCACCAGTCACATTTCAAAGATTAACCAATAAAGTAATTTCTGGATTACCCAATTGTATGGTATACATTAGTAATCTGGTGATTTTTAGTCACACATGGAAGGAACATTTGCAGAATTTATCGGAATTATTCAATCGACTTTGGGAGGCAGGCTTGGTGGTAAACCTGACTAAGAGTGAATTTGCTAAAGCCCAAGTCACCTTCCTGGACCATGTTATCAGACAAGGACACATGGCCTAATGGAATGTGAAAACAGACGTTATTGGGGAGTTTCCCACACCTTAGATGAAGAGAGCAGTACTAGGATTCCTGGGATTGAATAGGTTCTATCGGAAATTTGTCCCAAACTTTAACAGTGTGGCTGCTCCACTCACTGAATTACTAAAGAAATGCAGGACGTTCCAGTGGACTGCAGATTGTTAGAAGGTATTTGACAGCCTGAAAGCCGTGTTAACCACTTCCCCAGTATTAGCCACACCTAATTACGCAAACCATTCAAGATGGCTATCAATGCAAGTGATGTGGGTGTCAGTGTACTCTTACAAGAAGACAATGAGAAGATAGAAAGATCTATCAGATATTTCTCCAGGAAATTGAACATTCATCAACAGAAACATTCAACAGTTGAGAAGGCGACCTTGAGCTTGGTGTTGGTATTACAACAGTTCAATGTTTATATTGCCAGAAATTTGTCTGAGACAATTATATATACTGATCATAATCCATTAAAGGTTTTGGAGAAATTTAAGGATACAAGTTCCAGACTCTTTAGATGAAGCTTTTTATTATAGCCATTCAATTTGAAAATTATACATGTGACAGAACAAGAGAATGTAATTGCTGATGAATTGTTGAGACTTGGATGAAAAACTGAGGTGTTTAAGGGCAGGAGTAAACAGACTGAAATAGAATATCATAGTTAATGTTTGTATGGTTACAGACAATATAATGTATATGTATTGTTGTGTACTAACAGAGTAAGACAAAGGTGTTTACAATAAAGCCACCTTTGTACATTGATGGTTCATTTTTTAAGGGAGTATGTGTGACAATGTTGTCACTTTAACAAAGTTATTTTGTCCATGGGTCTTTTTTAAGAGAGGTTGTAAAGGCAGAGGTGCCGAGGGGTCTAGGAAGAGCCCAGTTTAACAATGGCAGGGGAGTGGCCAGTTCTCCCAGTTCGGGTTTTTTCTAGTTTGGTTTAGCTGTGGCAATAACAAGATGCTGGAGTCCGGGAAAGCTTATAGTTTCAGCAGATGATTCCTGACTGCTTTTCTCTCTGAAATCTCTTAGGAAGTTGTTCCCTCTTGCCTGTAAGAATCTGTGTTTCAATTTACATTTTTGCCAAGGGGTGTGTTTATGGAATGTTACTGGATTGGAACAGTTCCTCAGTTAAGTTGCTTATCAATTTAGTTAAGTTTCCCAATAGTTAAGATATTCTAAATTCTGTTTTCTTTTGTTCGTGTTTCAACTGTAGTGTTTAAATAAATTGTTTTGCTTAAAGCCGAGTGGTTTGACAAGCTGCATCCCAGCTGGACTATCCACTTCACATCTGCCTTTAAAAAAAGAAAATATTCAGGTCTAGGCTACCTTCTTAAAATATTTTGAGGGGGTCTGGCCTGGTCTAAAACAAACTAGAAATTTCACCTCATTAAAATGTAGGTTCCTATTATACCATGGGAGGGACAGGGACAGGAGGGACATGCTGAGAATTCCTGATTTGAAGCTCAGAGTGGGTGGCTAGAAATTCCAGCTCATTTTGTAATCCTCTGGTCTGCCATCTTGGACATAGCACCAATGTCTGAGGGCACTGCCCCCACTCCTGGGCAGTGGTCACATGCCCCCAATGCCCACAGCTATTTCACTCTCACATCTACACCATGTGCCAGTAGCTAATGCAGAAAACACACTGCATGTGCTTCAGGCTAACGGCCATGTCTCAACACCTTAAAGGAGTAGTTTTCACTCAAGTCCAAGTCAGGTCTCACAGCACAGTAATTCAAGGGCAGCCTCTGAGATCAGTCCCAAAACTTGGGCACAGTCATGCATCTGGTTGATGCAGTCAAGGTGGGAGAGTTTGTACCTTCACAGTCTGGGGAGTGGTCATGGTCAGCCTCTGAGTCCAGTGCAGTCAGTGAATCTTGGGGAGTGGGCCCTGGTCAGCCTGTGGAGTTGCAGGAACACAGTTGACAGGGGTCTGGTCGCTCATCACTTGGGACTTATCAGGGGCCACTGCTGCAAGAGAGAGGCTGAGGAACCTAATGGTAGGGACTGGAGGCAGTACACTGGGATGAAAAGGGGGTTACAACCATGAAAGGGGACAATTCAGATGGGGTTTAATTTGGATAAATGCAGAATATTGTATTTTGGTAAAAACAAACAAGGGCAGGACTTTTACAATTGAAAGTAGGGCTGTGGGTGGTGTTATAGAACAGAGAGACCGAGGGGTTCAGGTACATAATTCTTTTAAATTTGCATCACATGTAGGCAGGATGATTATGAAGGCAGTTAGCATGCTTGCCTTCATTGCTTAGACCTTTGAATAGGAGTTGGGACGTCATGGTGAGGCCTTTTCTAGAGTACTGTGTCCAATTCTGGTCATTCTATTATAGTCATAGATCTCCCAACCCAATCTAGTCCCACCTGACAGCACCCGGCCCATATCCCTCCAAACCCTTCCTATTCATATACCCTTCCAAATGCATCTTAAATGTTGCAATTGTACCAGCCTCCACCACTGCCTCTGGCAGCTCATTCTATACACGTACCACTCTTTGTGTGAAAAAGTTGCCCTTTTATATCCTTCCCCTCTCACCCTAAACCGATGCCCTCTAGTTCTGGACTCACTGACCCCAGGGAAAACACTTTGCCTATTTACCCTATACGTGCCCCTCATAATTTTGTAAACCTTTATAAGGTCACCCCTCAGCCTCCGACGCTCCAGGGAAAACAGCTCCAGCTCAAATCCTCCAACCCTGGCAACATCCTTGTAAATATTTTCTGAATCCTTTCAAGTTTCACATCTTTCCAATAGGAAGGAGACCAGAATTGCATGCAATATTCCAACAGTGGCCGAACTATTATCGGAAGGATATTGTTAAGCTGGAGAGGATTCAGAAGAGGTTTACTAGGATGTTGCTGGGAATGGGGGGTTTGAGTTATAAAGAGAGGCTGAATAGGTTGGGACTTATTTCACTGGAGTTTTAGAGGTTGAGGGTAACCTTATAAGTGTTTATAAAATCATGAAATGTACAGATAAGGTAAATGAAAGGTTTACTTTCTCTGAGGTAGGGGATTTCAAGTCTAGGGGACATCTCTTTAATGTGAAAGGAGAAAGATTTACAAAAGACATGAAGGCAAAGTTTGCACACAGATTTGTGTGTGTTCACTTGTGGAATGAAATTCTTGAGGAAGTGGTGGATGTGGGCACGATTACGACGTTTAAAAGACATGAGATAAATACATGAATAAGAAAGGTTTGGAAGGATATGGGCCAAGCACAGGCAAGTGGGATCAGTTTAGTTTGGGATTATGGTTGGCATAGACTGATTGGACCAAATCATCTGTATCCGTGCTGTATGACTATGATGCAATGACTCTATAACTCAATATATAAGTGGAGTAGAGATGATACAGTAATGGAGGGTACAAATTAATGCAAGATGTATCATTGTCAACAGTGAGCAGCAGCTGACTTCTAGGAAGGGCAGTAACGATGTGACACCTTCATCTCATATGCCTGGGCTGGAGGCACATAAGGTCTCAGTTTACATAGGTTTTTGGAGACTTGAAGATGTGTGACACCTGTAGTTTTAGGGAGAGGCCTACCAGGAAGGGGATGGTGATTTTTGGGGGTCTTCACCAACACAGTGAGGCAATGGAAATGAAAATGGCTGGGATTGCACTCTGAGTGCTGCCATCTGTGAGAAAGGTTGCAGGTTTTGTGTAAATTATAGATACATGGGGCCGATCAAAGGGCTACACAAAGTGACACCTCCCTCTTCCAAACATCACTCCTCTGTGAAAGGTGAAACAAACTTGCAAGCTCAGCATTCGCTGTAATCCTAAGATATCCATCCCCTGTGTGTAGTCAAACTCTTTACCCAAAGCCCTCCTGACCATTTCATGCAGATGATTGGCTGAAGCCCACAAATAGCTGTAATGAAATAACGATGTATTTTCACCTGGAAAGACAGAGGCTGGCTGCCTAGACTCCTTCTGTTTGCCTGCTCAAGGGCCAGCAGCTGCTCACTCCATGCCTCAAACCACGGGCCTGAGTCTGCAGATAATTATAGGTGCCCTGTGTTTTTGGCTATACATACATTAACATAAACAGATGAGTGTCAGAGGTAAACAGATATTTACAGATCTGAGAATCAAGCCATGTTAGGCATCTCACCAATGTGCCCACAAGGTTTCCTTCTTTCTCTCCTTCTCACTACACCTTGGTGCAATCCTGGTGTCTGCAGCTGAGTTGGAGGGAAACTGCATTGGCCTTAGAGCTTGGGTCACTGACCCCAGGGGTGTTTGTGTGTAATGGGCCCAGACATGCTGAGTGTGTCTTTTCCAGAGGCAGATAAAACATCTTTGATTTGGATTTCCACAGGCCTGAGTGTAGCTGACAGGGAGGATGACAAGGAGGAGTGCTGGAAGAGGAGATTTCTGGGTGATTTGTGTGTAGTTTCTCCTCTAGCTGGGTTCCTACTGGCACCACCCAGTCTCCTTCTGAGGAAGGGCACCTTGAGTGAGGTTAACATGGCCCTTGTATCCTTGTCCTTGTTGTTGATATTGAGCAATATACTATGGTGTGCAGGTCAGTGTTCATATCCAGCAGGCTCTGAGACTTCTCGACCTGGTTCTCCATGGCAGCTGCTAAGTTGTCAGTCATAGAGTCATAGAGATATACAGCATGGAAACAGATCTTTTGGTCCAACTTGTCCATGCTGACTAGATATCCTAACGTAATCTAGTCCCATTTGCCAGCACTTGACCAATATCCCTCTAAGCCCTTCCTATTCATATACCTGTCCAGATGCCTTTTAAATATTGTGATTATACCAGCCTCCACCACTTTCCCTGTCAGTTGAATCCATACACGCACCACTCTTTGCATGAAAACGTTGCCCCTTAGGTCTCTGCTATATCTTTCCCCTCTCACCCTAAACCCTAAACCTATGCCCTCTAGTTCTGGACTCCCCCACCCCATGGGAAAGACTTTGCCTATTTACCCTATCCATGCCCCTCATGATTTTATGAACCTCTATAAGGTCACCCCTCAGCCTCCAATGCTCCAGGGAAAGCAGCCCCAGCCTATTCAGCTACTCCCTATAGCTCAAATCCTCCAACACTGACAACAGCCTTGTAAATCTTTTCTGAGGGTTTTGAAGTTTCTGAATAGCCTTCTGATAGGAGGGAGACCAGAACTGCACATAATATTCCAAAAGTGGCCTAAACAATGTCCCATACAGCCGCAACGACCTCTCAACTCCTATACTCAATACTCTGGCAAATAAAGGAAAGCATATCAAACACCTTCCTCACTATCCTATCTACTGCAAATTATTGATTGGTTGGAGTGGCAGTTACAGGCAATGAGGAACTTACAGGAGCTAGGGGGTGTGATGGATGGCAATTATAGGAAGGGAGGAAAGCCACAGGTACAGTTACATAGATGGGTTAACTCTAGGAAAGGTAGGAGAGGGAGGCAGGTAGTGCAGGAGTCTCCTGTGGCTATCCCCATCTCAAACAAGTATGCTGTTTTGGAAAATGTAGGGGATGATGGATTCGCAGGGGAATGTAGCACGAACAGCCAAGTTTCTGGTACCGAGAATGGCTCTTATGTAATGAGCGATCAATTGTGTTTGGGGACTCTCTAGACAGAGGCACAGACAGACATTTCTGCGGCCAGCAGCTAAAAATCAGAATGGTGTGTTGCCTCCTGGTGCCAGGATCAAGGAGTTGGGCGGCACGGTGGCACAGTGGTTAGCACTGCTGCCTCACAACACCAGAGACCTGGGTTCAATTCCCGCCTCAGGCGACTCTCTGTGTGGAGTTTGCACATTCTCACCGTGTCTGCATGGGTTTCTTCCGGGTGCTCCGGTTTCCTCCCACAATCCAAAATGGTGCAGGTTAGGTAAATTGGCCAGGCTAAATTGCCCGTAGCACTAGGTGAAGGGGTAAATGTAGGGGAATGGGTCTGGATGGGTTGCGCTTCGGTGGGTCGGTGTGGACTTGTTGGGCCGAAGGGCCTCTTTCCACACTGTAAGTAATCTAATCTAATCTGTAAATATCTCAGAAAGGGTGTAGAATGTTCTCAAAGTGGAGAAGGACTAGCAGGAGGACGTTGTACACTTTCGAAATAATGACATAGGAAGGGAAAAGGATGAGATTTTGAAAGGAGAATATGGAATGTTAGGCAGGAATTTAAAAAGGAGGTCCTCGAGGGTAGTAATATCTGGACTACTCCCGGTGCTACGAGCTAGTGAGGGCAGGAATAGAAGGATTGAGCAAATGAAAGCGTGGCTGAGGAGCTGGTGCAGGGGAGAAGGATTTGCATTTTTGGATCATTGGAATCTCTTTTGGGGTAGAAGTGACCTGTACAAGAAGGACAGATTGCACGTAAATTGGAAGGGGACTAATATACTGACAGGGAGATTTGCTAGAGCTGCTCAGGAGGATGTAAACTAGTAAGGTGGGGGGATGGGGGTGTTGGGGGCGGTAGGGATGGGGATGATGGAACCCAGGGAGATAGTGAGGAAAGAGATCAATCTGACACTGGTACATTTTGGAAAAGGAGTGAGTCAAACTGTCAGGGTAGGCAAGAACAAAGCAGAGAACAAGGTAGGACTGACCAATTAAACTGCATTTATTTAAATGCAAGAGGCCTAACAAGGAAGGCAGATGAACTCAGGGTATGGTTAGGAACATGGGACTCGGGTATCATAGCAATTACAGAAACATGGCTCAGGGATGGACAGGACTGGCAGCTTAATGTTCCAGAATACAAATGCAATAGGAAGGATAGAAACGGGGGCAAGAGAGGAGGGAGTTGGTATTTTTGATAAGGGATAGCACTACAGCTGTACTTGGAGAGGATATTCCTGGAAATACATCCAGGGACGTTATTTGGGTGGAACTGAGAAATAAGAAAGGGATGATCATCTTATGGGGATTGTATTACAGACCCCCTAATAGTTAGAGGGAAATTGAGAAACAAATTTGTAAGGAGATCTCAGTTATCTGTAAGAATAATGGGGTGGTTATGGTAGAGGATTTTAACTTTCTAAACATAGACTGGGACTGCCATATTGTTAAGGGTTTAGATGGAGAGGAATTTGTTAAGTGTGTACAAGACAATTTTCTGATTCAGTATGTGGATGGCCCGACTAGAGAAGGTGCAAAACTTGACCCACTCTTGGGAAGTAAGGCAGGGCAGGTGACTGAGGTGTCAGTGGGTGGGCACTTTGGGGTCAGCGACCATAATTCTATTAGTTTTAAAATAGTGATGGAAAAGGATAGACCAGATCTAAAAGTTGAAGTTTTAAATTGGAGAAAGGCCAATTTTGATGGTATTAGGCAAGAACTTTCAAAAGTTGATTGGGGGAAGATGTTCGCAGGTAAAGGGATGGCTAGAAAATGGGAAGCCTTCAGAAATGAGATAGCAAGAGTCCAGAGACAGTATATTCATGTTAGGGGGTAAGGAAAGGCTGGTAGGTGTAGGGAATGCTGGATGACTAGAGAAATTCAGGGTTTGGTTAAGAAAAAGAAGGAAGCATATATCAGGTATAGACAGGATAGATCGAGTGACTCCTTAGAAGAGTATAAAAGCAGTAGGAGTATACTTAAGAGGGAAGCCAGGAGAGCAAACAGGAACGTGAGATAGCTTTGGCAAATATGGTTAAGGAAAATCCAAAAGGATTTTATGAATGCATTAAGGATAAAAGGGTAACTAGTGAGAGAATATGGCCCCTTAAAGATCAGCAAGGCAGCCTATGTGTGGAACTGCAGGAAATTGGGGAGATACTAAATGAGTATTTTGCATCATAGAATCCCTGCAGCGTGGAAACAGGCCATTTGGCCCAACAAGTCCACACTGACTATCCAAAGAGTATCCCAACCAGATTCATTGCTCAGCCCATAAAACTGTACATTTCCCCTGACTAATGCACCTAGCCTACACATTGCTGAACACTATAGGCAATTTAGTATGTCCAATTCACCTAACCTGCACATGGATGGTGGGAGGAAACTGTAGCACCTGGTGGAAACCCACGCAGACATGAGGAGAATGTGCAAACTCCAAACAGACAGTCGCCTGAGGCTGGAATCTAACCCGCAGCCTTGGTGCTGTGAGGCACCAGTCTTAACCACAGGGCCACCATGCAGCCCATCATTACTGTGGAGAAGCACATGGAAGATATACAAAGTGGGGAAATAGATGATGACATCTTGAAAAATGTCCATATCAGAGGAGTTGATGCTGGATGTCTTAAATCATATAAAAATTGACAAATCCCCAGAACCTGACCTGGTGTACCCTAGAACTCTGTGGGAAGCTTGGCAAGTGATTGCTGGTCCCCTTGCTGAGATATTTGTATCATCGATAGTCACAACTGAGGTGCTGGAAGACTGGAGGTTGGCTAATGCGTTGCTACTATTTAAGAAAAGTGGTAAGGACAAACCAGGGAACTATAGACTGGTGAGTCTGACATGGGTGGTGGACAGGTTGTTGGAGGGAATCCTGAGGGACAGGATTTACATGTATTTGAAAAGACAAGGACTGATTAGGGATAGTCAATGTGGCTTTGTGCATGGGAAATCATGTTGCACTAACTTGATTGAGCTTTTTGAAGAAGTAACAAAGAGGATTGATGACGGCAGAGCGGTAAAAGTGATCTATATGGATGTCAGTGAGGTGTTTGACAAGGTTCGTCATGGTAGACTGGTTAACAAGTTCCTGCCCCACTAGCTACCTGACAAAGGTGCAGCGCTCCAAGAGCTTATATTTTCAAATAAACCTATTGGCCTATAACTTGGTGCCATGTGATTTTCAACTTCGTCCACCCCAGTCCAATACCAGCACTTCCACATCATGGCATATAAAAAAATATGTTTTCCTAATTTCCTTTTGGCTCTTTTGCAAATTATCTCAATCTGTGTTCTCCTGTTATCCATCCACTTATGATAGAATCATTTTCTCTATCTACTCTATTAAAACCAATCATAATTTTAAACACCTCCATTAAAACTGCTCTTAACCTTCTTTGCTGTGTGGTGCTTCTCCAGCTTCTCCTCCGAATTAAAGTACCTCCTTTGGTCCAATACTATCTTCCTAGCTATTTATTACATTTCCACATTTTATGTCATCTGCAAACTTTGAAATGATGCCTTATACATTTAATTTCAAATCATTAATCAATAGCAGAAATTGGTGTGGTTGTACAATAAACTCCTGAGACAATAAAGCTTATTGCATTAGTTGATGTAGGTGCGATACAATTGCATCCACAAACTGTGTATTGGAGCACTGGAGAACTGACAAAAATGGGGACAGCTGCTGCTTTCCCCATTGATAGAGGGTTTTCAGTTATTTTCATTGGTACAACTTGAACTCCCATTTTCAGATGATGAGCTGCTTCCCACTCAGACATTCATAAGGAGCAGGTCACAGATGAATCACCGGTTGTGGGGTATCAACCACAAGAGGTAATTAAATTAATTGTGCTCAACATGTATTTCCACACAAATTTTGTAATGTTATGAGACCCAAAATATTTCAGCAAGATAGGAACTGCTATCAGCAAGGGACCCCCTCACCCACTTAAAACAAAGCTAATTTTATGTGACACACAAGGCCTGCCCTTGGCTTGCCATGCTTTGCAGAAGCAGTGAGTATGTAAATCTTTCTTTGATCAATATACTACAGCAACATTAAATCAGAGAAGTTGTTACGTTCTCAAATAGAATGAAAACCAACCCCTACCACAGTGTTATATTTAATTCCATATCATTAAATGCAGGAAACAATTCTCATTAGTCAGTACAGAAACAGACTAGTCAGCATTATCATGCTGATGATGATGTTCCACCGGAATTTTCTGATTCTTTTTAATTTATCAACAAACTTTGCTTCCTTGTTCCACATTACCCAGCCTGGTAATGCAGTCAACTAACACATCCTCCCTCCTTTCCAAAATCTTTCTGATTCAGAGCATAGGCCAAGCATCAGTATGAAACCAAGAACCCTCAGGAAGAGTTTTTTTTCTCTCTTCTTGCTTTTATATTGTTTAGCTTTCCATGTTGAGCATAATTTAGGAAATTCACACCTTCAGCCAAAGATTAACCACAACAGTGTAAAGCGAAATGCAAGTGGTTGACAAGTGGTGTAAGCATTTTTATTTACCTATACATGAACTAAAGCAGTTGCACTCAGCTGTCTCATTGAAAGGAAAGGAATTTGTGTATAACATGAACTTGGAAACAAAAGTGTTCTGGATAATCTCTTTCAACAGGTCAGATATTCTGCTGCAAAGCAAAATGATTTCTTTTTGTTCTGCTTGTGTTGACTATACCATTGTTCTTAAAATGCAAAAAAAACCCACAAAACTATTTGAACAGTTATTTATCTTCTGTTGAGAAAAAGTTGTTTGAAATGTACAGAAAAATCCTCCCACCAACTAAAAATGCTTGAACATAGAAGTCCTGCTGTTTCTGCCAAACATTGCATTTTCATTCAATTTCACATCATATTGAACTAGGGTTCTGATCACTGCTGACCTACCAGAAAAAAATTTTCAACTTTCAGTTAAAGTGTTTCATCATATGAGATTCTTGGTGCCTGGACCACAATGGCTTGGAGTGAATTTCTCATGCAGTCTTTGCTCCTCACCTCATGAATTATACAACCTGGTTCCAGGGCATTATGTCTGGAGAATGTTATAGCAGACAGATGGTGTTTGCTATGACTGGAACTTTGTGGTGCACACCACTAGCACCATATTTAAAGCTGCACACCACTTCAGGTGATGTAATCCAGGAACAACTTATCACCCAATTCTATCACCAAAACTTCTACATTCAGGACACATCCTAGAGAAAAACAAGGCTCCCTGCTTCATGGGCAGGAACCCAGACGTCTTGATGGATAGCTCATGGAGTGGAAGTGCCGGTTTTGGACTGGTGTGGACAAAGCCAGAAGTCACAAGACACCAGGTTATAATCCAACAGGTTTACTCAAAATCACAAGCTTTAAGAGCACTGATCCTTCGTCACGTGAAGTGGAGGAAAGTGCACAGGCACAGATTTTGTAGGTGGAGAGATCAATCCAGGATAATTCCAGGCGTTTGTGAGTGTAATTATAAGTACGGATGCAGCTGACTAAAAGTGTCAAACGGTGTGAGTAAAATATCAACAGCTGAACAGTAAGTGAAGGAATGACCTATGATCTGATTAATTAAGGCAGAGAGATAATTACAAAAAATCAAAAATAATATGGTGCTAGAGACAAACCAAATGGCTGGAATAACATGGTAGGTATAAGAGTCACATGATGAATGTCTAACCAAAATAACAAGGAATCTAAAACTGTACAAACTAATAAAGGTATTGAGATCATATAGTGTGACATGAACCCAAGATCAAAGTTGAGGCCGTCTTCATGGCTATGGAACTTGGTTATCAGTTTCTGCTCAGCGATTCTGCATTATTGTGTATCTTGAAGGAGGACACTTACCCGAAGGTCAGAGGCTGAATGTCCATGATTGCTGAAGTGTTCCTGACTGAGAAGGAACACTCTTGCTTGGTGATAGTTGCATGATGTCCATTCATCAGTTGTTGTAGCGTCTGCATGGTGTCGCCAATATACCATGCCCCGGGGCATCCCTGCCTGCAGCGTATGAGAAAGACAACATTGCAAGATAATTCCAGGTAATTATGAGTGTTAAAAAGGTAGTACAAATACTGTGATTGGAGTTCCGACAGACTGAGTAACAAGTCTTTGCAGGTGATCAAAACTGTCAAGCAGCATGAATAAAATGTCAACAGCAAATGTCGGGATTACCTATGATCTGAATAATTAAGGCAGAAAGATAATTACAAAACAATCAAAAATAAGATGGTGCTAGAGACAAACCAAATGGATGGAACAACATGATAGGTAAAAGAGTCACATGACAAAGGTCTAACCAAAATAACAAGTATTAACCACGTCCAAACACATGGATTTTAAACAAGTTCTCTAGCCTCTCAGGCTTAACAATGCATTGTTAATGCATCTCTCCTGGTCAATGTCCCAATCCCCATTCTCATTATTATCCTCAGACTATTGATGTGATTCTCCCATTTTGTCTGCATTCAAGATATTACCACCCCTCCCCCATGTCAGTTCCAGTGAAGGAGACAGCATGCCACAAGACTAAGATCAAATATGTAAGAAAGGGCAAACTGAAGGGTGACCAGTTAGATGTCTTTAAATTATGCAGGAATCTGATAAAGTAAGTGTAGAAATAATATCACTAATGGTGGGGAAAATATAACTAGGAGTCATGAGCACAAGAAAGTTATATGTCCAATAGGAGTGATTAGATTGATTAGAGTGATTAGATTAAAATATTCAATCTCATAAAAGTTAAGATGACTAACAAATTCATTTAAGGAGAAGCAGAATAAATGAGTGAGGAGAAAGCAGTAGAAGGATAAGCTGATATTTTTGATGGAGAAGTGTGAGGAAGCAAGTGTGGCAACCAAACATCACCATGACTCTGCTGGATTGAATGAACTAACTTCATGCTGTAAACACCATGAAGTAATTTCCTAAATATATTTTTTAAAATTTCTTTCAAAGAATCCAGAAATGAGCTGGTGGGGCAAACTGCTCTCAGCCAAACGAGGAAACACTCAATCAAAAGCCAAACAAAATTGCTTCCTCATTCAGCTATTGCCCATTAGCTTAGAGAAAATTATATAAATCATGCAATGTTTGTATTCATAAGTTTAAGTTTTATGGCAAAACAGAAAGAAATAAAATAATAGCATGCCAATCAGCATCTGTATATTGGAAAAGAAAATTAACATTGAGTGCATATTCTTCACTAAGATGCTAATGTGTTTATTTATGGACAATAGACTGATTTTTAACTTGGAAAAGCCCATGGATTTGGATGCAAGTCAGTAACGGAAAGGGAGGGGTTACGTGGTTAAAATCAACTTCTGCATTTACTTCAAATGTACTCAATTGCTAGTGCACAAGCTCTTTGGGAGAAATTGTTTCCATTAACTATATGTGGATCATTCAGTTAAATTGGTTTTGTTTGTAGGAGTTGCTGCAGAAATGACATGTGTAGACAACAATCTCCCTTTGGGCTTCACTCCAGAATTTTCATTAGGGTTTTTCTCCTTTAGTTTTCAACTCTATTGCCTTGTGGATAGATTAGATTAGATTAGATTACAGTGTGGAAACAGGCCCTTCGGCCCAACAAGTCCACACCGACCCGCCGAAGCGAAACCCACCCATACCCCTACATTTACCCCTTACCTAACACTATGGGCAATTTAGCATCGCCAATTCACCTGATCCTGCGCATCTTTGGATTGTGGGAGGAAACCGGAACACCCGGAGGAAACCCACGCAGACACGGGGAGAACGTGTAAACTCCACACAGTCAGTCGCTTGAGGCGGGAATTGAACCCGGGTCTCAGGCGCTGTGAGGCAGCAGTGCTAACCACTGTGCCACCGTGCCGCCCACTACATGACAACAATTAGATTAGATTAGATTACTTAGATTACTTACAGTGTGGAAACAGGCCCTTCGGCCCAACAAGTCCACACCGACCCGCCGAAGCGTAACCCACCCATACCCCTACATTTACCCCTTTACTTAACACTACGGGCAATTTAGCATGGCCAATTCACCTGACTTGCACATCTTTGGACTGTGGGAGGAAACCAGAGCCCCCGGAGGAAACCCACGCAGACACGGGGAGAACGTGCAAACTCCACACAGTCAGTCGCCTGAGTCGGGAATTGAACCCGGGTCTCTGGCGCTGCGAGGCAGCAGTGCTAACCACTGTGCCACCGTGCCGCCCATAGCTTGGGAGCTTGGTTCAGGAGTGCCAGGGTGTATGCACTTGGCCTTGCACAGCATATCGGAGGGCTAAATTTCCCAAGTTCCTCTGAAACTTTAGCCTGGGGATGCACATTTCCTCTTCTTTTTCTGTAGTACGTATGTGGTGCAGACTGCTCTGACTGCTAAGATCTTCCTTGCTCGTGCCCTCAGGCCATTGCAGCAAGTCAGGTCTCTGTTGCAGACTGCACTACCTCCACCTGTGTTTTGTCTTCTGGTTGTATTGACATCTTATTGTCTGTCAAGTTACAATGCACTAGTCTGTGCATATTTTAACAATAATCTTTTATTGATAAGCTTACGATTTCCACAGTTAACACACCTCTATTCATGTGATCCTGTATCAACATTACAACTTGAGCTCTTCAGCTCATGCTGTTTACCATCACCCTACCTATGCAGGATCAGTCACAGCTATCTGGAAATGAGGCAGAATGCAGGTAACTGACAGAACAGCCTGAGTGTGAGAAGTGGAAATACTTTGAGTGGAGCTTCCATTTGATCCCTCATGTCATCATATCTGTCATGGCCCAACTGCATTGCATCTGTGCTGCAGAGTACCTAGTACAGATTACTGTGATTCTGTGAGGTGAAAGATAAGGGTCTATTAACTTAATGAATGTATCAGATATGTTGTGCATAGTGGTTTTGAGGCTGTGCATGGACCTGTTGAAAAGAAATATTATAACAGTCCTGGTGCTAACCACTCCAGCAGTGGAATAGATTGCATTTCAGTGACGTGAGATTCACTGCCCTACAGTCTTGTGATCAAGCATTCCAATTACTTTGTCATCATGATAAAGTCCACTTTGAAGATCTGTTAGTGCACTGCTCATTTTCTGCTGTTCCTCCAGCCTCCTCCAGGTTACAGCATCTGCAAGTTAACAATTCTCCAGATCCTAATGGATTTTATCTTATGTCTTAAAAGAAGTAGCTTGTGAAATATTGATATATTGGCTTTAATTTTCCAAAACCCATTAAATTCAGGGAAGATTCCTTTAGAATGGAAAAAAGCTAACGTAATGCCTTTTTGCAAAAAAAGGGAGGAGGCAGAAAGCAGAAAACTGTGAGTCAGTTAGCTTAACATCTTCCATTGGGAAACTGTTTGAAGCTATTAGTAAATATTAGGGTGTGTGGCTAAGTTCAAAGTAATCAGAGTCAACATTGTTTTGTCAATGGAAGTGATTTTTACCTAATTTGCAGGAGGTTTTCGAAGAAGTAACTTGTGCTGTTGTTAAAGGGAAAGCAGTGGGTGTATTGTATTTAGATTTCCAGAAGGCATTTGATTAGGTACCAGATTGAAGATTACTGCAGGAAATAATAGTCATGATTTGGAGATGCCGGTGTTGGACTGGGGTGTACAAAGTTAAAAATCACACAACACCAGGTTATAGTAACAGGTTTAATTGGAAGCACACTAGCTTTCGGAGCGATGCTCCTTCATCAGGTGATAGTGGAGGGCTCGATCATAACACAGAATTTATAGCAAAAATTCAGTTACATCACACTGTAAATTTTTGCTATAAATTCTGTGTTACGATTGAGGCCTCCACTATCACCTGATGAAGGAGCGTCACTCCGAAAGCTAGTGTGCTTCCAATTAAACCTGTTGGACTATAACCTGGTGTTGTGTGATTTTTAACTTTGCAGGAAATAAAATCTCATTATGTAGGGGGGTAGTCTATTGGCATGGGTAGAAAATTAGCTTGCTCACAGAAAGCAAAGAATGAGAATAGATGATTTTTTTCAGGCTGGCAGGATGTCGCAAGTGGTGTGCCATTGGGGTCAGTTCTGGGGCCACAAGTCTTTAATCTATATAAATCATTTGGAACAAGCAATTGAAGGTATGGTAGCTAAATTTGTGACGACACAAAGATAGGAACACAAGTTGTGAAGAGGACATAAAGCTATAAAGGGTTAAGTGAGTGGGCCAAAATCTGGCAAATGGAGTACAATGAGGGAAAGTGTGAAATAGTCCATTTTGACAGAAAGAATAAAAATTAGGATATTATCTTAATAATGAGAGTTTGCAGAGCTCTGCGAGGCAGAAATACCTGGGTATCCCAGTGCATGAATTATAGATTAGTATGCAGGTACAGCAAGTAATCAGAAAAACTAACAGAACGTTATGTTTTATTGTGAGGGGAATTAAATGCAAGAGCAGGGGTGTTATGCTTCAGTTATACAGAGCATTGGGGAAACCTCATTTGGAATACTGTGTACTGTACTTATCATACATACGGAAGGATGTTGATGCATTGGAAGCAGTTCAGAGATGGTTTACTAAGAGTCAAATGTGACTCAATTGAAACATAAGATCGTTAGGGGTCATGACTGGATGGATGTTGAAAGGACAATTTAGAAGTAGAGGTCATAATTTAAAAATAAGGGTGAGCCCATTTAAAACAGAGATGAGATTTTCTTTCTCCAAGAAGGTTGAGGGTATTTAGATTTCCCTTCCTCACCAGGCAATAGATAGAGAATCTTTAAATATTTATAAGGGAGAGATAGGTATATTCTTGATTAGGAAGTGGATAAAAGATTATTGGAAATATGCAGGACTGTAAAGATGAGGTTAAAATCAGATCAGCCACAGCCTTATTGAATAGCAGAGCCTGCTCGCTGGGCTGAATGGCCGACTCTGGTTCCTTGTTTGTATGTTTTTAATATTCACCCACATTGATATTGCTCAGTATCTCTCTGATAACATTTATTTACCCCTTCCAACAATACCCAATAATGTTCAAACACCTGTCAAGAATAGTCATCAATCTCTCAATAATACTTAACCCTCTCAACAATTTTCAACCCTGTTCACACAGCGTTCACCCAGCCAACCACCTAATAATTTAATCACCACTCCTGACAATGTTTACCTGCCTGAAGCAACATTGCAGGAAATTTTTACGTTCTCTCCAGCCAATGCTTACCTCATCTACCCATCATGTTCATTCTCCCTTGTGACAACATGTACACTCCATTTGGGGTTATGAGGATATGCAGGGTTTTTTTCCACTGGAACACAGGAGATTGAGGGGTGGAGGATGAGCTTAAGGAGGGCAGTAAGACCTGACAGGCAGAGATGAACAGTATTGGGATTAAGGGTGTGGGCATTGTCTGGGAGTGGGAGTGGGGTGGGGGGGGGAGGTGGATAGCTGAGGCATGGTGAGCATTGTCAGGTATGAGGGATAGGTCGACCATTGTTAAAAGTGAACATTGCAGCAGGTCAGGCAGCATCCAAGGATCAGGAGAATCGATATTTCAGGCATGAGCCCTTCATCAGGAAAGAAGGGCTCATGCCTGAAACATCGATTCTCCTGCTCCTTGGATGCTGCCTGACCTGCTGCGCTTTTCCAGCAACGCACTTTCAGCTCTGATCTCCAGCATCTGCATTCCTCACTTGCTAATTGCCAGGATAAGGCGAAGCAGGTTTCTCATTCTGGAATTAACTCACCACTTGGCCTCCTATCTATTCATTACATGATTCAAAGTGGAACTGACATGCTAAGTGGAAAAGTACAATGTTGTCTGCACTGGCTAACATTTCTGGAACTGACCAGAAAACCTGGGCCTCAATTTTGCAAACAATTCAATCAAATTGTACTTCATCATAACTTTTGAAAGTAAGATATATAGTGCTCAATGATCCAGTTCCAATTTCAATATTGCGGATCCTCTTCTGAATGCCTTTTGTAGGGAAATAATTTCTATATATCATCTATATTTGAATGTTTCTATGATTTTAAACAAATGTGTAAGGAGTTTAAGACCCTAGAGTGACCCCTAGTGAGGATGAAATGGAGTTTCACCCTACTGGGCATAAATAACAATGTGTGCAATTAAGTTAGAGTGAAGAGAGAAGCACATGGACAGAATAATTTTAATGTAACCACAATATTCAATACTATCTAAATGGAGTCAAGTTAGGTAAAGGGTAAGTACAATGAGATCTAGGTGTTCTTATAAGTCAGTCAATGAAAACAAGCATGCAGGTACAGCAGACAGTGAAGAAAGCTAATGGCATGCTGGTCTTCATAACAAGAGGAATTGAATATAGGAGCAAAGAGGTCCTTCTGCAGCTGTACAGGGCCCTGGTGAGACCCGCACCTGGAGTAGTGTGTGCAATTTTGGTCTCCAAATTTGAGGAAGGACATTCTGGCTATTGACAGAGTGCAGCATAGGTTCACAAGGTTAATTCCCGGAATGGCGGACGACCTATGTCGAAAGATTGGAGCAACTGGGCTTGTATACACTTGAGTTTAGAAGGATGAGAGGGGATCTGATTGAGATGCATAAGATTATTAAAGGATTCAACACTCTGGAAGCAGGAAGCATGTTTCTGCTGATGGGTAAGTCCAGAACGAGAGGACACAGTTTAAAAATAAGGGGTATACCATTTAGAGCAGAGTTGAGGAGAAACTTCTTCACCCAGAGAGTGGTGGGTGTATGGAATGCTCTGCCCCTGAAGGCAGTGGAGGCTAAATCTCTGGATACTTTCAAGAAAGAGCTGGATAGGGTTCTTAAAGATATTGGAATCAAGGGTTATGGGGATAAGGTAGGAACAGGATACCGATTGTGGATGATCAGACTGAATGAGGTAAAAACAATGACTGCAGATGCTGGAAACCAGATTCTGGATTAGTGGTGCTGGAAGAGCACAGCAATTCAGGCAGCATCCGAGGACAGGCAAAATCGACGTTTCGGGCAAAAGCCCTTCGGCTTTTGCCCGAAACGTCGATTTTGCCTGTCCTCGGATGCTGCCTGAATTGCTGTGCTCTTCCAGCACCACTAATCCAGGATCAGAATGAATGGCCTACTCCTGCACCTTTTGTCTATTGCCCAGTTGCTGATTACCACGTGCACGTAGCTTTAATAAGGAATAAACAGAGTTCTAAAGAAGCCTAAGCTTAAAAACAGCCCTTGACCTTGCCTTCTCCTCAACCAGTTTGTCTTGAAACCCAATTCTTAGATGTTGGAATAAAACTGCATGGCAATAGAGGGACAACAAAATCTTATAAATGCAAATTAATATGCAAATACAACCTATTATCTTAAGCTTGATGTGGATTTTGCCACCAGCTGGCCGTCTTTAACTGATGCTGTAACGTATATGTTATCTTTCACAGCATAAGGAATAAAATATGGATAATGTCGTAATAGAGAATCAGACTTTTATTATAGCTCACTAATATATACAAATATTACGTCCACACAGACAGTAACATGTGAGTTCACATTAAACTATTCGGTTACAAACAGCAGTATGCTTCCATGAGTGTGTCATGCTTCAACTGACCCCCAATAAAGGTTGTCATTCACATAGTCTGCCATTACATACTAGATTAGAGTGGTGCTGGAAAAGCACAGCAGGTTAGGCAGCATCTGAGGAGCAGGAGAATCAATGTTTTTCCCTTCCCAAATGGTTGAAGATGCCCTCCAACGCAGCGTGTCCACGTCCCGCACCTCTGCCCTCAAACCCCACCCCTCCAACTGCAACAAGGACAGAACCCCCCCTGGTCCTCACCTTCCACCCTACCAACCTTCGCATAAACCGCATCATCCGCCAACATTTCCGCCACCTCTAAACAGACCCCTCCACCAGGGATATACTTCCCTCCCCACTCCTTTCCACTTTCTGCAAAGACCGTTCCCTCTGTGACTACCTGATCAGGTCCACACCCCCCAAACAACCCACCCTCCCCTCCTGACACCTTCCCCTGCCACCGCAGGAATTGCAAAACCTGTGCCCAACCCCCTCATCTCCAACCAAGGCCCCAAAGGAACCTTCCACATCCATCAAAGTTTCACCTGCACATCCATCAATGTCATTTATTGCATCCGGTGCTCCCGACGCAGTCTCCTTTACATTGGGGAGACTGAAAGCCTTCTCGCAGACCACTTTAGGGAACATCTCTGGGACACCCGCAACAATCAACCCCACCACCCCATGGCCCAACATTTCAACTCCCCCTCCCACTCTGCTGAGGGCATACAGGTACTGGGCCTCCTCCACCGTTATTCCCTCACCACCTGATGCCTGGAGGAAGAATGTCTCATCTTCCACCTCAGAACACTTCAACCCCAGGGCATCAATGTGGACTTCACCAGTTTCCTCATTTCCCCTTTCCCCACCTTACCCCAGTTCCAACCTTCCAGCTCAGCATCATCCTCATGACCTGTCCTACCTGCCAATCTTCCTTCCCACCTATCCGCTCCACCCTCCTCTCTGACCTATCACCTTCATCCCCGCCCCCATTCACCTATTGTACTCTTAGCTACCTTTGCCCAGCCCCACCCCTCCCATTTATCTCTCCACCCCGGAGGGTCCCTGCCTTCATTCCTGATGAAGGGCTTTTGCCCAAAACGTTGATTTTCCTGCTCCTCTGATGCTGCCTGACCTGCTCTGCTTTCCAGCACCACTCTAGTCTAGACTCTGATCTTCAGCATCCGCAGTCCTCACTTTTGCCATTACATACTACCTATTGTTAGTCACAAACAGTTTCCATTAACAGCTATTCTCCTAAGCAGATCGCTATCCAATCCTTTGTCCAACTGCTCTTTTCTCTCTTTGGGCTCTAACCCCACCTATTGTTTACTCCTTACCTCCTACCCGACATATAACCAACATTTTCCTAGATACTATCAATTCTGACAAAGGATCATCAGACTTAAAACTTTGATTCTGATTTCTCTTCACAGCTGCTGCCAGACCTGCTGAGCTTTTCCAGCAATGACTGTTTTGGTTCCTAATAAAATTACATCGAAGACCTTTATACCCTCAGGCCACATGCTGTGATGCAATGTTTATTGCAATGTCAAACGCATATTTCTTAAAGGTATATCGATATACTGTGACTCTAAAAGAGATATCGACACACTGATCATGGCAGATAGGTTAATCCTTCAATCACCATATTATTTTAGTATATCTGTGTTGTACATTGTCCAAACCCAATATTCCTACAGTGCAGCACACAAAACAAAATGAACTCTGGATTAATCTGATTGATCTCTATATAACTGGAAAATCACTTTCTTCCCTTTATCTTGAGTTAGAAAATGAAGCTGAGCATATCAATAACCACTAGTCCTCAGACCTCCTTGGATACTGTATATGCTTGAGTAATAGTCAAATTTCTTTGACTACTTTTTAAGAGTTAAATTTATGGGGTTGACTATTACATGGATATTACATTTGAGGAGCTGAAATTCATGCCTGTCAAAATTCATACCATATCATTAGAATCCTAGTTGATCTCTGAACAAATTAATAATGAAAACACAATGAATTACGGTAATTCTGAAAACCTGGAGAACAGTGAGACACTGGCAGACTGACTCATAAATATTAATCTGTGAAGAATTGGGGTCAATTTTTATGAGGTATGTGGAAAATTCTAGATTTTTTTGGCCAAAAATAGGATGTTAATGTTTACATGAGATTGACTATTACATGAGTATATATGGTAAATCCTTTCCAATACATTGATGACCATTTCGGTGTTGCTTCTTGCTTTCATCCAGAACTGGAAAAAGTATTAATTCTGTTTCTACCATTCTCTCATGTTTCATAACTGACTCTTTCCTTCCCTTCCTAAATTTTTATCTTCATTTCCGGGGGCTGGGTATCCATCAATATTTCACTATAAACTTGACATTAGCTGATTAGTATTGATTTTCACTCTCTGCAGACAGGTAATTCCAAACAGCTCAGGAAATGGCAGGGTCACTTATCTCAGGCTTCCACATTGAAATTACTAAATTGATGAACAGCATCCTGTATCGATGCATGTGTTAGAGGCGAGCAGGAAATGAGTCTCACCAAGACATAAACTTTAAAAGTACTGACTTCAAGAAGGGTGGTGACCATCCTGACAATTTTTTTTAGGTATTCATTAAGTCCAACAATTCTGTCAGAGGGACTTAGCACCTGTGGGAAGACTCTGGAAATAAAATCTGCTCCACAGGAATCCCATTTATCTTTTATTTAGTCCCTAAACTGAGGGGGTTCTCAATCCCTTGCTTATAATGTTTTCTCCCCACACTACCAGTGCACAGCAGTAGTGCTTATACTTTCCTACAACATCTGTGTTGTGTGTATGTAAATGTGCAGTGACCCAGTAAAGACACCATGTCAAAAAACTATATTCCACCACCAGGAAAATACACATATGACCAGTGAACCAGTAACAAGCAAAGCCCAATAGAGACAGTACTTACATCAAGAAAGTCAAGGGCGAGGTCAGGGATTAAATTAATAGTTATTTTTCATACAACGTATGTACTTGCTTTGCATTAATATGTCAAGAAGGTTAAAGTGGACGATTGATATAGATAAACTACCATCTACCAGAAATAAAAGTAAATTAACGTGCCCTCATTATGGAAAGTCCTCTTCAGGAGGCAATACTTCTGATGAAAGATAAATCAGGAAAGCTACATGAAGAGGATAGATACAGGGCAGCAAGGCACAAGCTATTAAGCTCAACACATTATTTGTCACATGTTCATTCGTTCTCTAGTATCAGTGAACCACCCTTGACTGCCAGTTCTATGCTGCGCTTTTAAAAATTCATTCATGAAATACAGGCATTGCAGAAGGCTTTATGTAAGGCCCACATAAGAGATTATAATTTAAAATTAAAATGCATGCATTTGGGGTAGTGTACTGACATGGATAGAGAACAGGTTGGTAGACAGGAGATAAAGAGTAGGAATAAACAAGTCATTTTCTGAGTGGCAGCCAGTGACTAGAGGGATACCATAGGAATCAGTGCTTGGACTCCAGTTATTCATATTATATATTAATGATTTAGGTTAAGGATTTAACTGTAATATTTCCAAGTTTGCTAACAACGCATAGCTGAGTGAAGGGTGAACTGTCAGGAGGATACAGAGATACTTCAGTATGAGTTTGTCAAGTTGAGAGAGTGGGCAAATGCATAACACATGAAGTATATTGTGGATAAATATGAGGTTATCCACTTTGATAGCAAAGTAGGAAGGCAGATTATCTGAATTACAATAGATTGGGCCAAGGGTTAAGGATAGTCCTTGCACACCAATCATACAAAATAAGCGCGTAAATGTGGCAAGTGGTGAAAAGGCAAATGGTATGTTAACCTTCATAGCAAATTTGAGTATATGAGCAGGGATGACTTACTGCAATTATCCAGGGCCTTGGTGAGATCACACCTGGAGTATTGTGTGCAGTTTTAGTTTTCTTATGTGAGGATATTCTGGGCTATGTGGGACTGCAAAGACTTACCAAACTAATCGCTGGGATGGCAGGACTGACATACGAAAAGAAACTGGATCAGTTGGAACTATATTAACTGGAGATTAGAAAAATGAGGGAGGGATCTCAGAAACCAATAAACTTCTAATAGGAACAGTCAGGGTAAACATAGGAAGAGTGTTCCTGATTGACCATATGGAACAGAGATGAGGAGGAAGTTCTTCACTGGGAAAGTGATTAGCCTGAGGAATTCTATGCCAAATAAAGCAGTTGTGGCCAAAACATTGAATCTAACTCCTTGCAAACATTCAGTTCTTAGGGCTAAACTGATCAAAACATAAAGGGAGAAAGCAGGAACAGGACAAAGTTGGATGATCAGCTGCGATTATACTTTAAGCACAGCAGGCTCAAAGGACCAAATGACCTACTCCTATTTTCTCTGTTGGTTTGCCATCAACAACATCGCTGGTTGCTAGGTTATTGTCCATCCCTAGTAGCCCTTGAGAAGGCCCATTTCATGTAGGTAGATTTGCATTGCCATTAAGAATGGAGTTCCTGTAGCTAATTCATATGGCTATAATAAAACTTAATAACGTATCTTGAAATGATTTTTTAGATTAGATTAGATTACATTACAGTGTGGAAACAGGCCCTTCGGCCCAACAAGTCCACACCGCCCCGCCGAAGCGCAACCCACCCATACCCCTACATTTACCCCTTACCTAACACTACGGGCAATTTAGCATGGCCAATTCACCTGACATGCACATCTTTGGACTGTGGGAGGAAACTGGAGCACCCGGAGGAAACCACGCAGACACGGGGAGAATGTGCAAACTCCACACAGTCAGTCGCCTGAGGCGGGAATTGAACTCGGGTCTCTGGCGCTGTGAGGCAGCAGTGCTAACCACGGTGCCACCCACAATTTATGAACATCCATCTAAACTTAAAATACTATCTCTATTTCTCTCTGTATGGATTCTGCCTGAGTTTCCCCAGCATTTGGTTTTATTTTAATAACATCTCAGAATGAGGGTTATTCCTGCTCATCTCAAGAAGCTGCACTTGGAGTCTTTTAGATTGGCATGGCTCTGTGCTGGAGTTGTCACAATGTTCAGTTTGACCAGGAAAGTCTCCTGTGCTTATCATCCAAGACCTGAGGGGGGCTTAAATCCACAACTTCTGGCCCAGAGATAGGGATGCTATGGCATCTCAAGGTTGTAGTTCTTTTGTTTCTTTGAATTGGCTTTAAGTGGCTTGTCCACCTTGTTATCTAAGGCACTTTGCTCTGCCAGTTTCTAAGTCTAATGCCATTAAAAAAAATAACAATTTGCTTTTCTTGGATTATAAGTGATTATTTAATATTGAAATAGATCACCAGTCTGCCCACTGATCTCAAGTTACTTATATCCCTTTGAATTTCTTGATCCTATTTGAACTTGTATGTCCTGATTTAGCGTCATCCACAAACTTTAATAGTCAACAACATAGTCCTTCATGAAGGTGATTAATTGATATAGTGAAAAGCTGAGGCTTGGAGAATACTACTCATCACATTTTCTTTACACTTTTGTAAGACTATATCAATTAGTATCTGATGATATTTGTTTGAAACTTGCAATCAATGAATCACATTAGTGAAGATCTCATAATGTTACGATAACCAATTATGTAATAAATATCAGGACAATCAAACTAAAAAAACAAGCATTTACATTGTGCCCTTTATGACTGCGGGATGCTCAAGCATATTGTACTGAACTTAAAAAAACTTTCAACTGTAGTACATACATTGTTGGAAAATGCAATAGCATTGCACACCTGATGTTGTTTTTGGAATAAATTGGCAAAAAACAAAGATTTACGCGACTCTACTTTGAATGATGCAGAGATCTTATATCTTCATCTAAGAGGATACACCTCCCTCAGTACGACATGCAGCATCAGCCTGAAGGGTGATTTTAAGTCTGCGTAAGTGAATGGAAGTTAAAATCCTGACCAATCTTCTGTTGGTGTGTCTCTTTCTCTATCTGCAATCCCAACTCTTTTCTATTCTGTTTCTCAGATGTAATTATAACATTTAATTTTTCCATTGATAATTAATTAGACCACATTCAAGATAACAAGGTATCCTCTAGTTTCTAAATAGGATTGAAAAACATTCCAATATAATTTTATTACCGAAGCTTTTTAGATTTAATATATTGACATATTGGGGAGAGGGGAGGAGAGGTGGTTGTGCATTTTAGCACTTTGCTTACAATGCAGGGTGCACTTTTAAGTAACAAGTGATGGACAAAACTACCAATGCCAAATCTAGCTTTGTGACTGTAGCTGAGGCCTCCAATAACATGTTTAATAAAAGTATTCAAAATATTCAGGAAAAATCCAAATGAGCATTTTTTTTGAAATATAAACTTTTTCAATTTTGTCATCCAGAACAATAGGCTTTTAAAAAAATAACAAAACATAATTCTCACTGCCTCGAGAACAGGTGTACACACTTTGAACAGAGGCTGTCAATTTATTTGAATGAAATACAAATGTTCATTAACAATTCCAGGAATCTCCATACTTTAGTTAATGCAATAAAAACAAGATAGTGTCCGTGTGCAATTGAAACACAGCTCCAGTTCCATAATAGGCTTTACTCAAGGACACACATAACAGATGATATCAGTATTTAGCAATTTTTATATAGATGCTGAGCACATTGGAATAAAGGTCGAGCGGAAATGGCAGGTTTCTGATTTTCAAGAAAATGGTTGCACTTCATCTGTGAACCTAATGAACACTGGCTCATCATATCGTCACCATTATGGTCTCAGTCAACGCCCACACAAACAAATCCAGCAGCAATCATAGAGTTAAAAAAGTAGCAGGAAGTATACCCTTTTTTTTATCACCATCTAATTCCAAAGTTAACTAAGTAGCATTAGGTCTGCTCTACAGTTTGGAATATTCTGAATATGAATACTAATTAATAGGTTGCCAAATGCCAAAAGAATTCAAATAAATTTAATACAAACCAATTTAACACTAGATGTTATTACCAGTAATTTATTAATGTTGCATTTTTTGAGAAATAATTACCCATTTAAAAGTTTTCATGCAGCTCTAAAAAGATTAGAGAGATTTTTGATAAGACTTTATGCAATAAGAACACATGGAATATTCAAAAAATAAATCTACATTAAAAATAATTTTTACTTAATATATTTATACACATTACAATTTCGGACCAAACTGATCCTTTTTAAAGGAGTGTAAGCCTCTTCTCGTGGATACTGGAAGACAGTCCGAGGACACTTTCAGACTCCCCCATTGGCACTATTCAGTACCATTCTGATTGCATCGGTTTTGAGTGTAACACATAGTCTTTGGTTTTCATTTGGATTAACTGATTTTAAGAAATTCAACCAACTGTCTGCTAACGGAGGGATTCTATATCAGCCTAATTCCATTTCCATTGCTTCAGAGCTTCTTCAGAACACCAGAATTGACCAAAACAACTACTCATTTATCTGTACAGTGAACTAATTATTCATTATGAAGATATTACGCAACTTCCTCTATATAATCTGCCACATCACTTAAGTGAGAAATGGTGTGGTCCAGTGTCAAATCGTCGACCTACAAAATATAAAACAAAAGTCACTAAAACATTTTCACAGAAAAAATAGCAAAGTTATTGCAAAATGTATTAACATGTTTTAAAAATCACAAGGAATAACGCTGTTTAAACTAGTTTTCATCTAAAAGATTAGACTAATTTAAAACTGGCACAGCTATTTACAAAATGAGTAAAAATATAGACTGCCATTAATAAACATTTAGCAGCTTCTTAGAACAATGAAATATTTATATTTAGCTAATACTTAATCTGTCACTATTCACTGATAAGATTATATTCTCAAAAGCCACTTTATTAGATTTCAAAAGGCACACAGTTCTTGAATATTTTTATTTATACTCAGTAGTTCTGCAAACCTTATCATCAGTACAAAGATCCTCCCCCTCCACAGAAATATCCTCTTCAATTTCTTCACCAATGCTCACTTCACTCTTGGTTTTATCTGAACGCTGACTGCCACTAAAACAAAGACAGAGTGACAATATCATTGGATTAATACCACTGTTGTAAAAAGCAATCTGGTTCACTAATGTCTCTTAGGGAGGAAAAGCTGTCATTCTTAGTCTGGTCTATATGTGGCTCCAAATCTCCAGCAGCATGGCTGACTTTTAACTGCCCTTTGAAATGGTTTGGTAAAATCAATAGGTTAAAGGGCAATTAGGGATGCGCAACACTGCTGGCCATGCCAAAGGCATTCACATCCCTTGAAGGAATGAAGACAAAAGAAAAGGCAAGAGGCTTTTTCAGGGATATATGGTCAAAAGACTTCTTCAGGGATGAATGGTGAAGGGGCTTCACAGGGAATGCAACTGTAGATATAAACTGGAAACATATTAGCGAGCTACAGATTCCTAGTTGTATTTCTCTGCTGCTGATGCTCTAAATTACAGTGCAATGTCCACCCTTGGCAGAAATTATAGGGTAAATAGATAAATTATTCTTACACTGTACATTTCAGCTGAATACTGAATAAAACTACCTAGGACAATGGCAGCAGGTGCACGGAAACAGCACCACCTCAAGTTTCCCTCAAAGTAATCAATCGCCTGGATGTGAACTATATTGCCACTCCACCACAATTACTGGTCAAAAGCCTAGAACTCCCTTCCCAACATAACTGTAGTTGTAGCTATGTAACATGGGCTGCAGCAATTCAAGAAAAGTGACTCATCACCACCTTAAGGGCAATTACGAATGGGTTAAAAATGCATAGCTGACAACAAAGAAAATCTAGAGTATAATCTTAATAAAGTGAAAAGGAGCACATCCTTTATAGTTAATAAAAAGAAAAAAAAAACTATTAAGGCACTGCCTAATACGGAATATCTAAGTCTCACAAATATCATCATGCTGCTGTTAACTCCAGCTTGCAACGAGATCTTCCCTTTTCTGAATGTTTATAAATGTTTACATTATCACTATTACTGTGGCCAGATCTGAATACAATACTCCATATGTTTTCTAAACAATTTGCCCTCTATGAATGTATGATACGAATGTCAGAAACAGCAGCAGGAATAGGCCATCTGGCCTGCTGAGCATGCTCTGCAATATGATCATGGCTGATCTTTTTGGAAAATCAGCTCAGCTTACCTGCCTGCTCACCATAACCTTTAATTCCTTTATATCTATCTTCGCCTTAAAAACATGCAACGAGGTAACCTCAACTGCTTCATTAAGTAGGGAACTTCATGGATGAAGAAGTTCCTCCTCAAATCAGTCCTGAATCTGCTCACCTTTATTTTGAGGCTTTGCCCCTTTGTTCAAGTTTCATCTGCCAGTGGAACCAACCTCCTTGCTTCTATCTTATCCATTCCCTTCATGTTTTTATAAAACTTCCCCCTCACTGTTCAAAGTTCCAATGAGTATAGTACCAGTCTACTCAATCTCTCTCCTCATCAACCAGCCCTCTCAATTTCGGAATCAAATTAGTGTACCTCGTCTGCATCCCCTCCATTGCCAGTATATCCATTCTCAAGTAAGGAGACCAAAACTGTACACTGTACTCCAGGTGTGGCCTCAACAGAATCCTAAATAGCTGAGCATAACCTCTCTGTTTTTAAACTCCATCCTTCTACCAATGCACTTGCAAACCAACGTTTTGTGATTCAATGCTTTTAAATTATTTTTAACTGCAAAAGACTCCATCAATGTTTCCAATATACTTGCCTTGGCTTTAGTGCAAACATATTACCATTCTTTCTCTAATATTAAAAGCAGCTTTCAATTCAGGTGACAAACTTCTGAATTATTTTACTTTCTTTTTGCTTATGCTCACAAGCAGATTCTAACAGCACAAATCTGATATTGAACCTTCACTGCATTTCAGAAACAATTCAGTACTCAAGTATTTCAACAGTCAGATCCTCAGATAAAAGTTAGACCACTGACCAAATGATTTACTCAGTATCTGAAAGTATGTCATATTACCAGAATATGAAAATAAACATTTAAGTTAGGATGATAAAACTTGCAATACCTGACAAAATCATCATCGTAATATTCTTCTTCATCACCTGCTCCTAAGGTAGAGATTTGAAATGAGAATTTTAGCAATATGTAATTGTGTTAAAATACTATTTCTCCTGACTGTTTATGTAATTATTTTGAATTGCTCATATTACTGTTACTGACTAAATCCCTGTGGAAACTTCTTTTCATTCATTACGTTATCAACCAGGCCAGACTCCTCAAAACATTTCAAGAAAGTTGCCTGGACCCTATCTTTGCAAGTTGTTTTAAGCAGGTGTAAGGTGGATAGTCGAGGATTGATGCAACTGGCCCAACCACTTAGCTTTAAACAAAACAGAATTTATTTGCATGATTACAGAATTAAACAAATAAAAGTAACCGAAAATAGAACAACCACCTATCTGAAAACACTCCTTTGTAAAAAATATCAAACATTGGAGAGATATCAAAGAGAGGGAGGATCAGCATGGACCTGCTTTTTTGGGTCCAGCAGCTTTACAATGGACTGGTTGCTAAAACCAAACCAAACCAGAGTAACATGGAGCTAGGAGAACTGGTCATTCCCTTTTCATTGTACAAGAGATTTTTCTAAACTTGAAAGCCTTTTTCCTGAGGCAGTATCTGTTAGCTATAATCAAATTAGCCCTAAAACCCAAAGCCAGATCTCTCGCAACTCTGCATTTTTACCCTTCTGAAAAAAAACCCAAGGACAACATAACCGTGTTAAAGGAGCAGCATCACAACTATTTTAGGATTCTCAACTTTAGTTTTATCACTGAGTATTATCAGCAAAGCAAGCAAAAAGTTAATTCCTGGCAATTTCAGTAATTACTGCTTGTATCAGCATCTATAAAAATTGGAAAGAGCAATTTAAAATTAATTCTGCAGTGACCAATGCATATTAGTCATTGATTCAATAGAAGACAGAATGCTGTTCTCATTACTTGCAAGTTAGGTAATGTGACTGAAAACCAAAAATGGAAAGTAGGACATATGTATTTAAAGAGTGACTTTATGCACAAGATTGAGTGCTTGACATTGGAGGAGAGAAACAGTGATATACACAGAGAATGGGCATGAGAAAATGTAACTAGAAAAGGAGAGGAAGAAGAATGCAAGAGTCAGACATCAACTATTAAGAAAGAAAAATTAGGAGACAGAATATTGGAAAAATGAGAAAATGCAGAAAGAAATGAGGTTTGTAGTTATCTCTTGATTAATGATGTATCAGGTAGATATACAGATGGTAAATTAATGAGGCGAAATTCCCAGTGAAAAACAGCCTTTTCAATTTTAATTAAAAAAATGAATAGAACACAGCTTCCAAACTAGTATCAAAATACAGGAAATCAGCCATCATAGAACTCAACTCCCTCTTCCCCAATAACATTCCCTTAATTCCCTTTACACCACGACCAAGAAAAACTGAACATATATAAAACATATCCATAGCATGTAGAAAATTAAGTTAGAAAATAAAATCTGAACTTTCAACATTTTGAAATTTACTGAAACATTTTTTTGAGGTTTGAGAGGACAGAGGAACTGCACAGCACATTGCACTAGAACCTTTATCTCTAGAACCTGGGTCTAAATATAACCCAGACTGACAATAATAAAGGATATCACTCAAAATTCTTCCATTGCCGCTCATCAACTAATAAGATAGATGACATAAATATTTTATTATTCACTATTTTAAAGACCAAATAATCTTGACTTACCTTTTATGTCAATATCTTTTACAGGTAGTGCTCCTGCCAGAGACACCAAGTTTGCATTCAGAGGGGGGGCATCTGAAAGGGATGTAAGGCCACCTGTTGGTTTACTGTTCAAATCTGCATGCCTAGTCATCAAAAAACAAATAAACAAACAGTGAAGCAATTGATTTATTTCCAAGCTTTATACTTCAAACAAAAAAAGGGTGCAAAAACTGTGAGCTTGCAAAATTTCTGGTGAATGGAGAAGTTTATAGAAATTATTACAACTACCATTCCAATGTGTCAGAGCTGTTCTTTAACTAATGAGCCAGGTCTTTAAAAAGAAAATGCATCTTCACAACTTCTTCCCTTTGGGAAATAGTGGGGAAGTGGTGAAAAGAGTTCTGTGCTGAGCAAACTGGTTTTACAAGGGAAGCAATTACTATAACAGAAAATTAAATCTACTGTTTCCACATCCACCTATCATAGCAACAATAAACTCAAATGAAACAACAATTGTACAATTCATTTACGAGTAATTTTATTTCCAAATAGCTGCTCTAAATAGATAACTATAGATTGTTATATCAAAATTATTTGTAAATGAACATACATAACAGCTGCTATTTTACGGTTTTAGATGCAAATACAGCCATGCTACACTAGGCTTGCTTCAAGTAATATCTATGGATGTCACACTGTATAGTGACTTAATCATTTACATCATAGTATTTCAGAATGGCATTGGTATCATTAGTTGGTTGATTTTAGTGAATATTGCTTTTTGTTCCATACCCCAATACAACTGTATATTGTGGTCACCAGTTAGTACAATAGTTCTCAATTCCAAAGATAATTTGGGTAAGAAATCTGCTAAATACCGCATGAATCAAACAAATCATTAGATTGCATTTACAGGTGTTAGCTGTCACATCACACTGGAGCTATCACCTTTTAGGGTTGCTGGTGAAGACTTCTTGCTGTCAGTACTAAGCCTATGCACTTGACTTCAGGCAGCTTTAATGTAATTTTTTTCTTACTCAACTTCAGGTTCATCTGGCAAACTCTAGCAGTCGCATCACACTTTGACCATGATCAGAAATGGTTTCTTTCATTGTATCTCTGCATCAATAAACTCACAGATCATCCACTATAGTTTCTACTCCACTAAGCCCACTACCTATCTCACATTGTTCATGCTGATGCTCCTCTGCAGCCATGGGAACGTCAAATGGCACATGTAATCATCTGTATCTCCCAAATGGTATCCAGAACGTAATTGGAAATTTACTGTTTTGTCCAGTTTTACTTGCCAAAAACCATCCTTTCCATCGAGGGTAGTAAGATTTTTGACTTTTAAAATTGTGGCAAAATTCTTTTGATGGTTGGCATAGACTAGCGAGATATCTCCAGAGCTTCATAGAGATTCTTTGGGTGGTTGCCTATACTTAGCTTTTCAGATATTTTTTCTGCTTTGGTACTGCTAATCTAGTCTAAGTTGCCACTTTGTCAGTTACTCCCTTCTTTTCTGTTCTCTACCTTGTCGGGCTAGCCTGGAGGGCAGGTGGAACTTTCCTTAGCAGATGGTGAATTGCTCTTACATTCTCATCTACTTCAAGATATTCTACAGGAAGACATTTTAACAATGTAAATAGGGCGTTGTTCTCCTCGAAGGTCTGCTCTGCTGTCAATGGTTTGGCATGCTGCAACATGTTGCAAAGCTCTTTTGGCATGTCGAGGATTAACAATCCAAGTTTTGGATTGCTCTGGCTGAGTAGCATTTGCTTGCTTTCCATGGTCTGGCACTCCAGAATCTCATTCTTGTCATTGTATTGAGCACGGAGAGAAATCTACCCTCTTGGCACAAATTTGGTGACATCATATAGCTTCAATCATTAGGGTTTGGAGAGATATGGGCTGGGTGCTGGCAGGTGAGACTAGATTGAGTGGGGATATCTGGGCGGCATGGATGGGTTGGACCGAAGGGTCTGTTTCCATTCTGTACATCTCTATGACTTCTTTTAAAGGGCTTCATTCTTGGTTGGCCAGGTTGAGCCACTTCATACAGGTCTCTGCACCAACGCTGGACATCCTATGTTGTACTTATGTGTTTCTTCTGCGATCATCATTTCAACAGTCACCAAACATTTATTAGCTCGCAACTTATTGACTGATGTTGTATGATGTCAAGTGATTAGTCAATAAAGGCCAACATGCTATTCACCTTAATTCCTTAATGTACCTGCTTGATAATTTTCTGCATTCCTTACATGAGTACACCTTCTTAACATCAACACATACAAGTGATATGCGTAAGTGACCTTATACTTCACCTGCAACTTATTTATTTCTCTTTGGAGCCCCAGTGTCCTTCTCACTATTTATCGTGTTGTACATAATTCCAGCATATCTTTCCTGCTCATATGCTTTAGGTCACAATTATTAAAGAAAAAGATGCCACATACTCCCTTTACCACCCTTTTAAATAAAAGTGTGTACCTGACTCCATGAAACTTGCCAAAATTGACTCAGACAGTTTCTGGTAAAATTCAGCCCAGTAAGTCAGTTTAGTGATGTGGTCCTGAGAGCATGAGTTACAGTCAAATCCACTTTAACACTATATGTGATTCTCAGCTATTTGTTTAAGCAAATAAAACATAAACAAGCCACCATATCTTTTTCAACAGCTGTCCAACATTTAAATGAATTACAACAGTCTGTGGTTACTAACTTGTTATGCTGCCTTTGTATAACAGATGTATTTAGCTCTTTTTGCCAATGTATTAACTTTATCTTAGCAAGAAGTTTTATCCAGGTTAGGAAAGCACCGAGTAGCCATTTCAGTGAAGTTTCCTTTTCCATCTTATTAGGTGCCAGGGCTCAAACAATTCAAGCAATCAATTCAATGCGCATAATATTTAGGTGTGAAAACCACTTCATCAGATGCTGATGCTTAAGCTTTTTGATAGTCATAACTTATTCATGTATTACTGATGTACAAACCCACTGGCAAAAACAAAACTACCACAGAAACACCAGGATGAATTTTCACTTTTGGACTCGCTTGCTGCAAGTCAGGTCAGCTGCAGGTCAGGATTCTTAAAATCGTGAATAAGTTTTATAATGGCTCTTTATCCAAGCCATATCATAAGCACTCCACTTCCTGAACAATCAATGGATGGGTATGATCATGATCCATTCCACTTGCTGATAACAATATTTAAAGGGACCTCCCAACAAGAGAGAGACAATGGATGCATTCCAGCTGAGAGGCAATTATATTGATGGAGTCTCAAGTGAAAGCTCTCCATTCTAATTCTCTGAAACATCACTGGAGATCAATTTGTGAGCAGTAGGGGATTGTAGCATAATACTGTTCCCCTTGGACAGGAGGAAGAAACTTGTGTCTGTGTTTACACAGTGTTCTGTGTTTAATTCAACGTTGTCATGACTCTGGGGTACAGCACTGCAAATGAAGGCCCGCTACTTCCAGAGTAGTCACAAAAATTAAAGGTTTTTAAAAAGTACATGAAAATTCTCCAATATTTTTCTGATTTTCTAAAGGGTGAAGAAAGCACACACCAGGCTTCTGAACTTAACTACAAATACTATTTATTCCAAACAATTAGAGGCTAGCTACAGGTAAAGTTATAAACCTTAGCATTTAACACAACAAATTAAAACTAAGACGCTTATAAACTCCCCCTTAAATACACACACAGACAGAGACAGGCAGGGAATGGGTGAAGAGAAAAGTGAAAAAAACAGTTCTGTAGCCTTTGTTCACAAAATCTTTTGAGCTCGTTCTTGCTAAAGAAGTTTTCTTTCCCACGGTTTTTCTTATCTAAATGCTTCCAATGGTTTGCAAGGGTGACTATTTAACTTACAAAAGTGGTATCTGACTCATCAGATTAGATTAGATTACTTACAGTGTGGAATATTCATGTTTAAAATGGGTTTTGGACTACAGACAACAAAGAGATAGCTCCTGAGCTGGTGAAGCTCTGATCACTTCTCTATGTTTTGTTCCCAGGCCCAATCTGTTTAGTTTGCCTAAGAACCAATCATACTCTTATTGAAAGACAAAAAAAAGGCCCTGGTCATCGACAACTGGTCCTAGCCAACAGACAAATCAACTTCTTGTTGCCCACCGAAGATTCAAGTGAATACAGAATCCCTCAGCTCCAGTTAGTCTGCAACCTAAACTTTAATTACTCCTTGGTCAAACAGCTATTTAAATGGTGCTTGCCATGAATGTTAGGTTATTTGCTTTTCAAAACATGCAACAATCCTAGCCAAACACTGCTTTTAAAACAATTATTTATTATTTCAGTTCACAATTTTAAAAAGAATAAAAATACAAAAGACAAGTTTTGTTTTATAATATGAATTCTACTGTTGGCTTATCAAAATCAATACAGTTAAGACCAAATGAGAAACAGCTCAGTCAATAAAATAGTAAGGCAAGATATTGATTAACTTAATAGTTCTTCTCTGTATTTGAATGTTTTAATGTGAACTTCTAAAAATAGAACGAAACACAGACCAGTCACCTCAAGGGCTAGATGCACAAGAGTTCTACGGGGTGAAAGAAGAAAGCAGTAATTATAACATTAAGTGATAATATTGTGATTTTTCTTCCAATGCTTTTGCAATTTTTATGATTGTTTAAAATGGAGGGAAATGGATTTTTTTGTTTCAGTTTGAATTAGCAAATGGTTACTCTTAAAAGGTCAGAAGGCAACTTGGAACGGTGACCTGGTGCTTCCAAATAAACCTGTTGGTCTACAACCTGGCATTGTGTGATTTCTAACTTTGCTGAAACTTTATTGCTGGAACAGCACAGCAGGTCAGGCAGCATCTAGGGAACAGAAGATTCGACGTTTCGGGCACATGCCCTTCTTCAGGAATGAGCAGAGAGTGTTCAGCAGGAGAAGATAAAAGGTAGGGAGGAGGGACTTGGAGGAGGGGCGTTGGAAATGTGATAGGTGGAAAGAGGTCAAGGTGAAGGTGATAGGTCGGAGTAGGGTGGAGGCGGAGAGGTCAAGAAGAAGACTGCAGGTCAGGAAGGCGGTGCCGGGCTGGAGGGATTCGGCTGAGACAAGGTGGGGGGAGGGGGGATGAAGAAACTGGTGAAGTCCAAGTTCATCCCCTGTGGTTGGAGGGTTCCCAGTCGGAAGATAAGACGCTCCTCCTCCGACCGTCGCGTTGTTGTGGTTTGGCGGTGGATGAGTCCAATGACCTGCATATCCTCGGTGGAGTGGGAGGGGGAGTTGAAATGCTGTGCTACAGGGTGATTGGGTTGGTTCGTCCGGGTGGCCCAGAGGTGCTCTCTGAATCGCTCCGCAAGTAGGCGGCCTGTCTCCCCAATATAGAGGAGGCCACACCGGCTGCAGCGGATGCAGTAGATAATGTGGGTGGAGGTGCAGGTGAATCTGTGGCGGATATGGAAGTTTCCTTTGGGGCCTTGGAGAGAAGTGAGGGGGGAGGTGTGGGCGCAAGTGTTGCACCTCCTGCGGTTGCAAGGGAAGGTGCCGGGAGTGGAGGTTGGGTTGGTGGGGGGTATGGATCTATATTGGGGAGACAGGCCGCCTACTTGCGGAGCGATTCAGAGAGCACCTCTGGGCCACCCGGACGAACCAACCCAATCACCCTGTAGCACAGCATTTCAACTCCCCCTCCCACTCCACCGAGGATATGCAGGTCATTGGACTCATCCACCGCCAAACCACAACAACGCGACGGTCGGAGGAGGAGCGTCTTATCTTCCGACTGGGAACCCTCCAACCACAGGGGATGAACTTGGACTTCACCAGTTTCTTCATCCCCCCTCCCCCCACCTTGTCTCAGCCGAATCCCTCCAGCCCGGCACCGCCTTCCTGACCTGCAGTCTTCTTCTTGACCTCTCCGCCTCCACCCTACTCCGACCTATCACCTTCACCTTGACCTCTTTCCACCTATCACATTTCCAACGCCCCTCCTCCAAGTCCCTCCTCCCTACCTTTTATCTTCTCCTGCTGAACACTCTCTGCTCATTCCTGAAGAAGGGCATGTGCCCGAAACGTCGAATCTTCTGTTCCCTAGATGCTGCCTGACCTGCTGTGCTGTTCCAGCAATAAAGTTTCAGCTTTGATCTCCAGCGTCTGCAGACCTCACTTTCTCCTCGATGATTTCTAACTTTGTACACCCAGTCCAACACTGGCATCTCCAAATCAGTTCAGCAGAGTCAGGGAGCTGAATCCTGTCATATTCTGGCCATGTGTCAGTTTTCTAAGTTTCGCAGCAGGTTTCCCTCTGCAAGGTCTAGTGAGATTTCTTCCCGTATCGTCCCAAACCATCTGTCTATTCCACCCTCCCCAACAAATATGGTACCCCTTTCATTTAGTGATATCTGAATAGACTCATTGTCACATTTGCCGTACCTGGAAAAACTTGGCACTGCTGGAATATCATGGAATTAAGCTGATGCCCTCCTTTCTAAGCTAGTCATGTACTCAGTCAAGCACACAGACCACAGCTGTCCTGCATGGTTCCTGAAATTTAAGTTGGATGTAATACAGAAGGATAAATTGGAGCCTTTGTTATTAGGGATTTGGGGGTTCTTGTCGATGGTGTGATGTAGAGGAAAGATGTCCTCTTGTCCACGACCAATAGACTACACCACCAAACCCCACCAGTCTGTTCCAAGCTTGGCAACTGGGTCACTGAGGTCTCAGCCATTTAACATAAACCAAGTAGTGCAAGGTGGTGGTCAACGATTGCCCCCACTCTGCCATGGTAACAGCCACCATCTTCTCTCTGTTACCTCATATCACTCCACTTGTGCTGGTGCACCCATCTCACACCAAGGCTCATGTTCTACTATTCTCATCATTGCATTCAACACATTCTCATTCTCTCATTGTCACATACCCCAACATGAATAAACTTGCATTGCCTCTGTACTGCCTACTCACTCAGTCAGGAAAACTCACTGCATAGGTAGACAGACTGGATCTGTTTGGACTGTATTCACTGGAATTTTGAACAATGAGAGGTCAATCTCATCTCAAACCTGTAAACTACGGATAGGACTGACATGGTAAATGCAGGAAGATGTTCCTGATGACTCTGGAATCCAGAGCCACAGGTTATAGTGTAAGGATATAGGGTAGGTCATTCAGGACTGAGATGAGGAGAAATTTCTTCACACAGACAGTGGTGAGCTTGTGGTATTCTCTAACACAGGAAGTAGTTGAGACCAAAACATTGGATGCTTTCAAGGAGTTAGATGTGATTCTTATGTTAAAAGAATCAAAGGGTATAGTGAAAAAGTGGAACAGGGTATGAAGTTGGATGATCATCCCTGAAGGTCTGAATGGTCTGTTCCTGCTCCTATTTTCTATATTTCTATGCTTTCATTCACCAGTGCTAACAGCTGGTCCAGCCACTTTCTTCACTTTCACTCTCTCCCTCTCTCTCTCATTCCAGGAGAAAAGAGCCCAGGTGTGATGCACTGCTTCACATTAGGCTTCTCAAGGTTTACAAGGTTAGGATCATGATCCTGAACACTCCAACTGGCTAACTATTCAAAGTTTGTGCGAAGATTTGTAGCTCGGGTGCTCGTTGTTGTGGTTCTGTTCGCCAAGCTGGCTAACTATATTAAATCAGGAATCAGAGGCTGTACTTAACTTGTTGGAAATCACTTGACTAATGGATGTCTCTCTTGACATGACTGAGGATGGAGGACTGCTGAAAACTACAACAAATTTCCTCACTTTGTGTCTGCACTAAACAGCAAAGGAAGATAGAAGTACTGAGACTTGCAATTGCTGGTATGCCCAGAGTTGCAACTTTAAAATGCGGAGGTAAGGTGCAAAAGAATCTGAGCTATGCCAGGATAAATCAGAGAGGCTGGTAAGTGTCCGATGCCAAGGACTATGGACATGGGCCGTGTGTGGCCAACATATATGATACATCCTGAAATGCTGACGGTAGATGTCTAAGATGGAAGTTTGAAAGAGCAAGTGGTGAATTAGAGATGTCACATACCCGCTCTGACTTTCATGTCAGGAATTCTTGGCATCTAATTCCATGATGGCAGATGGTACGATAGGAAATTGCATATTAATGAGTCAAAATGTGCAGTCAATGAGGGTGTTAAAAAGCAGTAAACACTTTTCATAGGCATTTCACCATTACCCACCAAGAGTAACTGCAACCTATCTGCTCCACAGGGGCCTAGGAAGGATCACTTAACTAGAAGCAGTCACAATCCACTCCACCAGACCACTCAAATGTAAGAAACCTGTGAGGAAGTGGGGTAAGTGTGCCAGCCTGTTAGTAAGACTGAGACTATGTGGTTTCAAGACCCTCCTTCCTAGCTTATTCCTAGCAAACATACAATCTCTGGAGAACAAGATGGATGAACTCCGATCACGACTCAGCTTCCATCATGAACTGTGGGACTGCCACACACTGCTTCACAGAAACCTGGTTCAACTCATCCATTCCTGACTGTGCACTTCAGGCTGATGGTTTTTCTATCCATCATAGGGAACGTACAGTGCCCTCGGGTAAGACAAAGGGTGGAGGGATTTGCTTTTTAATTAACAACTTGTGGTGCACGGACATTGCAACCCTGGGCAGCCATTGCTCCCCAAACCTTGAATTCCTCACCATCAAATCCTGCCCCTTCTATTTAACACAGAATTTACTGCTGCTATACTAACTGCTGTGTACATACCGCCAAAAGCAAAGGTTGAGGAAGCTCTGGATGTGTGTTCTCCACCATTAACACCCTGGAGACGGAATGCCCCGAAGCCCTGTTTATTGTAACTGGCAATTTCAATCAAGCCAATCTAAGGAAGGTGTTGCCCAAGTACCACCAGAACATTACCTGCCCCACCAGGGGCCTGAACATTTTAGACCAATGCAACACCACAGTGAAAGATGCCTACCGCTCCAATCCCACCCTCACTTCAGGAACTCCGACCACAATGCTGTGTTTCTTCTCCGGGCTTACACGCAAAAGCTCAAGCAGAAGACCCCCTCATGGATACAGGTCCAGTGCTGGTCGGAGGAGGCAGAGGATTAACTCCGGTGCTGTCTGGAATTGGCTGTCTGGGCCATGTTCAAACAGTCCACAGGTACCTTGGACAGGAATGTTGATAAAGTCTGTGACGGTGGTGGCAAGTATGTGGAGGACTGCATACCGAGGACATCAATCCGGGTGTTCCCCAACAGGATATCCTGGATGAATCGGGATGGACAGAACCTTCTAAAAACCAGGCGTGAGGCCTTCAGATCAGCAGACCCACTCAGATATAAGGAATCCAAGTATGACCTTCGCAGAGCCATTAAGACAGCCAAGGACCAATACCGATCCAAACTAGAGACCCAGACACCTGGCGACTATGGCAAGGACTGAATGACATCACAGGTTCTAAAAAGAGACAGTGCAAGATAGCAGATGATGACACACCCCTCCCAGATCGTTTCAATGCCTTCTATGCTCGCTTTGAGCAGAATTCCGCCGGCGAGGAAACACCCATTCCGACAAGTCCTGACGAATCTATCCCAACAGTCACTGCATCAGAGGTCAGATCAGTTTTTCTTCGTGTGAACCCAAGAAAAGCGATGGGACCAGACGGAGTACCAGGCTTTGCACTCAGAGCATGCGCAGAACAACTGGCAGAGGTCTTCTTCAACCTCTCCCTGCAGCAGGCCACTGTCCCTGACTGTTTCAAGAGGGCCAACATCATTCCTGTGCCTAAGAAGGCTCATACAGCATGTCTCAATGACTACCACCTAATTTTGGTGGTCATGAAGTACTTTGAAAAGCAGGTGATGACATTAATCAACTCTAGCCTCCCCACTATTCTTGACCCATTAAATTAATTATCCATTCACTGTGAAATTTAAACAGAATGTTTTTCTTTAATTCAATGCAGTACTGAGCTTTGTAAACGATGCTTTGATGAAGGTTTGCAGTTAGCTTATCTCTGTCTGAATTCTGTAAACATTCAACTCGACCTTGCGATAGTCGAATTCAGCGAAAGCTGAAGAACTGTTATGTCTAGGACCAGGGGATGAGAGGATAACAACTTGAGTTTCGCCAGTCTTTGCCCTCGAGAGTGTGATAAGGAAGGCTTTAAGGCAGGCGTCTGTATAATGTTTCGGTACTCTTTGCATTGAGGCATCTGACTTAGCATAATGAGTCAAAATCCTGCAGGATTTTTAATAAAGACCCTCTCTTTGCTCTTGCTAATTATTGAGTCAAGTCGATTTAATTTCCACGACACGGACCAACAGATCCACATCAGATGGCACGTCACTTGCCCTTCACTCCTTTCTAGAACACCTTGACACCAAGAACAGCTACATAAGAATCCTACTCATTGATTGCAGTTCAGCCTTCAACACTATTATCCCCTTGAGACGGATTACTAAATTTAGTGATCTCAGACTAAGCCCCACTCTCTGCAACTGGATCCTCAGTTTCCTGACCCACAGGCCAAAATCAGTGAAGATTGGGGACAATATTTCATCCTCACTAACACTCAACACTGGAGCCCCGCAGGGGTGTATACTCAGTCCCCTACTGTACTCACTGTATACCCATGACTGCATCACCAAATACCAGACTAATGCCATCTACAAGTTCGCTGATGGCACCATCACAGTTGATCGAATCTCAGATGGCAACAAAATAGATTACAAATGGGAGGTGGAAGACCTGGAAAAATGGTGCACTGAGAACAACCTAGCTCTCAATGCCAGCAAAGCCAAGGAACTCATTATTGGCTTTCGGTGGAATGTTACTCATGTCCCCGTACACATCAACAGCACAGAGGCAGAACGAGTGGAGAGTGTCAAGCTCCTGGGAGTAGTCATCCACAACAAGTTTTCTTGGATTCTTCATGTGGACACACTGGTTACAAAGGCCCAACAGTGTCTCTTCTTCCTCAGGCAGCTGAGGAAATTTGGCATGACAGCAAAAACCCTTGCCAACTTCTATAGGTGTGTCCATCAAGAGCATTCTGTCTAGATGTATCACTACCTGGTATGGCAACTGTACCATTCAAAATCAGATGGTTATAGAGAGTGGTGAACTCTCTATAACTGTCCAGTCATGATGGTGGAAATTTGACAAGAGGTGGAATGTCCACAAACATCCCCATACTCAACAAAGGGGGAGTCCAGTACATCTGTGCAAAGGCAAGGCTAAAACATTTATATCCATCTTTAGCCAAAGATGCTGAGTGGATGCGCATCTTGGGCTCCGCCAGTGATTCCCAACATCAGAGAGTCCACTCTTCTACTAATTCAATTCAACTCCACATGATATCAAGAAACAGTTGAAGGAAGTTTCACCAGTGCTCTCATTTCCCCTCGCCCCACCTTACCCCAGTTCCAACCTTCCAGCTCAACACCGTCCTAATGACCTGTCCCATCTGTCAATCTTCCTTCCCACTCCTCCCTCCTCTCCGACCTATCACCTTTACCCCCTACTTCCATTAACCTATTGCACTCCCACCAACATTCCCCCCAGTCCCAACCCCCCCTCCCATTTATTTCTCCACCCCCCCCCCCCCCCCCCCCCGAGGCTCCCAGCCTCAGTCCTGATTAAGGGTTTTTGCCTGAAACATAGATTTTCCTGCTCCTCGGATGCTGCCTGACCTGCTGTGCTTTTCCAGCACCACTCTACTCTTGACTCTGATCTCCAGCATCTGCAGTACTCACTTTCATCTTATATGCTCCTAGCTAAGCTGTATTGGTACAACTACAACACCAACATATTTCTGACCATGTGGAAAACTGCCCAGGCATGTCTTGTATATAAAAAGGACAAATCTAACCCAGCCAATCACTGCCCTATCAGTCTACTCTTAAAACATAAAAGTTAAAAGAGCCCAAGTCAAACTGGAGTCAATGGGAATTGGTGGGAAGATTCTCTGCTAGTTGGAGTCATAGAGGAAGGCTGTTGTCAGTCAGTATTCTCAGGAATTCCTTAGGGTGATGTCAAAGGCACTAACCATTTTGAGCTGCTTCATCAATAATCTTTCCTCCATCTCATAGGGTCAGAAGTGGGGAAGTTCTCTAATGATCGCATAACGTACAGCACCATTTGCAACACCTCAGATACTAAAGATCTCAGTCCATGTACACACTGAGCAAGACCTGGATAATACCTAGCCTTGGGCTGATAAGTGACAAGTAACATTCACACCTCACGATGTCAAGCAATGAGCATCTCCAACAAGACTAAATTTAACCACCGCTCCTGAAGGTTCAATGGCATAATCATTGCTGGATCCCTCACATCAGAGTGGAGTGGACTGGATCATTCAAATAAATACTGTGGCTACAAGAGCAAGTCAGAGTTGATGACCTCTTCAACAGATTGCTGATTTTCTATCTCCCAATGCCCAGGCATATGTCATAAGTGTAACGGAATGCTCTCCCCTTGGATTACAGCTTTAACAGCACTCAAGAAGCTTGACATCATCCAGAACAAAGCAGCCCACTTGACTGGATTCTCATCCACCACCTTCAATATTGACACCCTTCACCACTGATGCAGAATGGTAGCAGTATACCATCTACAAAATGCACTGTAGTGACTCCAAAGGCTCCTATGAATTTTCTAAACTGGCAACCTCTTTCACCTAGAAAGAACAAAGACAGCAGGTGCATGAGAACACCACTTCCTACAAGTACCCCTAGGAAGTAGGGGTATTTGTAGGGGTACTTGTAGGAAGTGGTGGTGTTCTCATGCACCTGCTGTCTTTGTTCTTTCTAGGTGAAAGAGGTTGCCAGTTTAGAAAATTCATAGAAGCAACATACCATTCAGACTTGGAACTATATTAATGTTCCTGCACTGTTGCTAGGTGAAAATCCTGAAATTTCTTTCCTTACAAGTCCAAGGATGGCAATGATTCAAGAAGGCAGCTTACCACCATTTCTCCCAGGACATTAGTGACGCTCACATCCCATGAATGATTTAAAAATTGTTTAGATAAAGAGTAATGTTTTTCCGTGATTTCAGTATCTGTACTGGATTTTGCTGGGAAACGGTGCAACCTTATTCTGCTGTTTATGCAAAACTTTCTAAACAGCCTTCTCATATACAAAAACTTTGTTAGCTCTTATTCTGTGTAATTAACAGGTGATTTTTGCAGAAGAATATAAGCACCTGAGTAACCACAGCAAAAAGCAAATTTATGATATATCAAGTTAGCTTTTAATCTAAGATCTGACTTGTCTAGCATTGCCATTGGCTGGGATCATAAAACAGGATTGGAGTTCACTAAATTTAAGATGGATTTGTTTCTCATTTACAGGAACAAATACATGGAAGTACTGAACATAAAACAGAAAAATGCTGGTGAAGCAGATTACAGATTGGACTTTCAAAGTAGTTTTGAATGTTGCTGGGACTGTTCAGGGAGTAGAAGGCATGACAACAGTTTAACCTTAATCGAGAGAGTTGACAGATAAACTAAAAGTAAGAATAAAAGCAGAATCATACATAAATAAGATATTTAAAGTCATCTTCCAGCATTCAGAATTGCAAGGAGGGAACCCTGAACTTAATGCACCACCGCCAAAATGAACTAAGTCAGCTAGGAATGAAAACATTTGACTTAGAGAGCCAAAACGTGATATTAAAAGATTTGAATTGAAAGAAAAAGAAAACAGATGAAAATGAAAAGAAAAGTGCAATAAAACAGGAGAATGATATGAACATGAAAATGGAATTTAAAAACCTGAATAGCAAGGAGAGAAGGAAATGAGATGAGACTTGACAAGATAAAAGGTTGCAATATAAGAAAAAAAAGGTCATAAATTCAGAGAACGATTTAAATTCCAATGAGGGATTTGATTTAGTTAGAATCTAATCTGCCAGTCACATGTACAGGGGATATTTAAAAAGGTAACTGGGAAGATGAAGTGGTCAAGAGATGTCTGGGCTTTAATGTTACATATCTTGACAGGTAAAGTTATATGTATTCCAGTTTATCAGAAAAACAATCTGCAGACTATGAAACTTAAATATAAAGCCGGTGAATGTTTATGAACTTGTCCTTAAACTTATGAATTAAAATTTAGGATGATGAGAAAGAAACTTAATTAGATAGCTGTAGAATTTGCAAGAGAATAAAAAAAAAATGGGATCAGTGATTTTGATCACTGAAGTTAGAGGCAGAAAAAAAAAGAGAAAATCAGGTGCTGCTTTTGACAGGATTCCTTTCGTGAATGGAATGTTGAGAGAAGTTTCTTGAGACATAGTGAAAGCAGAATTTTTGAGTCAAATCAATGAAACTATACAAAGCAATGATCAACAGCTGATCATCAAGAAACTTAAAAAGTCATCTAATCAAATGGCTGGGGTGCTCCAACATAAAACATGACTTATAAATATGTACAGCAGGAAAGTCTTGTAACCTTTTTATATTATAATCACTTGGAATATATCAAATTAGATTTCAAGGTTTTATTCTGTTGGTCAGCTTTCATGTGAAGTGGCCAGATCATTGTAATCTACATCCTTGATGGAAGAACTCGCAAATAACATGAGCTCTGTATTTCTCTCTTATATTTGATTCTTCTACAAAGTCACAGTGGGCACCATTTCCCTGGCCCTGCACTCATCCCTGGAAAATCTGGACAATGAGGATACCTACATCAGATTCCTGCTCATCAATTACAGCTCCGCTGTCAACACTATTATTATCCCCTCCAGACTGATCTCAAAACTCCGAGACCTAGATCTCAACTCCATCCTCTGCATTTGGATCTTCAGTTTCTTGACCCACACACCACAATCAATGAAGACAGACAACTGCACATGC